>NW_005871092.1:7374853-7410245 GCF_000147115.1 Myotis lucifugus
GGACTCTTGCTTATTCTCGAAGGACTGAGAATACGACATTAGGAACGTACAGGGGTGCAAAACAAGTTCCCAAACCCACGATTACATGAGTCAGCCTCTCTGCGGGGTGTCTGGTCCCTCTCCGGATTTCTGGAAGCCCCAAGAACCGTGGTGGGCGCACGGTAGATGCGCAATAAACGTTTACTGCGTGGGAAAGCAATGCGGCCTGCAGACCCGGGCTCAGGCAGTCAGGAAGTGTGCTTTGGGAAGGGCTCACATACTGGATTTGGAGAGTTTTACTTGTCTCTGAATTAAAGATGAGTAAGATCAAGCGGGCAGTTAGTGGTAGAGGATGCTTGTAACCTAGTCATCAGAGGGAAGGGAAAGAAAACAATCTTCGTCTGGGGCAGAAAGGGAGAGAAAATACGGGAAAAATGTCCTTAATAACAGTAAATGGGGAAGAGAGAGAGAGAGAGCAGCTCATTGCGATGAAGCATTTAGTGCTTTTAAGCTAAATACCTCAGCATATTAAGCAAATAGAGAAAAGCCAGCTAGAAGATGTCAGCAAATTGAAGCGAACGGGGCTCAGAAAGCCGATAGGAGGTGCCTGGCTTTGACCCCTTTTCCCATCACATGCCTGGCCGCGCCTGCTTGTTTAGTGTTGCCTCTCCTCTCCAGCTGCGGCGCTTATTGAAAAGCTCTTGCTCCCTGCCTGGTTTTGGCACATTTTCTGCAGGTGCCTCCTACTGCGGCCACAATGGGCTGCCAGGGAGGTTTAGACCTGTCAACAGCTACGGGGGAGGGGGTGGTGTGGTGGAGGGGGCCCAGCTATTGTCTTAAAGGGCCAGGGACATTGGGAACCTCCCCTCCGCGGAGCCTGCAGCACAGGCACCTGCTAATGAGACGAACCCTTTCTCTGGCTCCCTCTTTCTCTCTTTAATGATTTAACTTGATCGCTTTGGTTCCTTTCTGGAAGGGGAATTGCTCCATTGATCATCTAAAGTAATTGCCTGTAAAACATTGCCCTGCGACCACGACTACTTCCCTGGCTGAAAATGTCACAGCAATTGAAAAGCTCTCAGCCCAGTTCAAGAACGAGGTTGCTCACGAGGGCAGTCCTCGCATACGTCCTCAAGGACTGGCGTGTTCAGAGTTGCACGTTTAGGGTGGGACTGGTGGATTTTTAAGACAGAGAATTTCCCTTCCTGTCGTATAGTCTGATTTTGTGTGAGGTTGTGGAAAATTAACCAAACTGAACTTGAAACTCCCTCAACCCTAAAATTAGACGGTTCAGGGAAGGACACTGTTTTCTTTTCTTTCTTTGTTTTTTTAATCCTCACCCGAGGATATTTTTCCATGGATTTTTAGAGAGAGTGGAAGAGAGAGGGAAAGACAGAGAGAAACATCGATGTGAGAGAAACACATCGATTGGTTGCCTCCTCACATGCCCGACCAGGGCCCGAGCCGGGCAGAAGCCTGCAACCGAGGTACATGTCCTTGACTCGAATCGAATCCAGGACCCTTCGGTCTGCAGGCTGATGCTCTATCCACTGAGCCAAACCGGCTGGGGTGACGTTATTTTCTGAATCACCCAGGCCATTCTTTCCTGGGAAGCCCTGAATTCGGAGGGATGGCCCTGTGGGTCCAGTGTGATTTAGGAAAGCGTCTTCGTTCATCACACAGGAAGACAGTGTCTTTGTCCAGGGGGTAGCAGGGGCCTTGGTTTAGGAGAGGAATGATGCTCTAATTGGGTGAGATTTGCTGATTCTTCAGACCTGTCACTTGGCGGCAGCAGCGACACACTGTAGGAAGGGGATGACACGCTTAAGTAGTTTCCATGAATACTTTATTAGTCATTGCCATGCCAATGCGAGGGTGTAATTCACCTGGGGAAAATCACTTTGTTGTCGGCATCAACCTGCCAGCAAAATAAACAGCTGCTGGCGATGGTCTCATCTTCCTCTGACAGGTGAAAGCCTAAGTTTGTGTGGGAATAAGTAGACTTTTTCCATTTAATTGGTGGGAAGCACCACTTGCTAAGTGAGAGGCTGCCAGGTTCCTAATGTTACTAATTTGGGAACAAAGCTTCAGGTGAGTCACCTCCCAACAGAATGAGCCATGAATATTTCTTGTAGCTGATGAAGCGAGCAGCAGGCATGCTTAATACTGTATTTTTAAAAAGGACGAAAACATCTGCCAGGCAATCTACCTGACAAACAAGAGAGAGTGCAGAGCATTCAGCTGCAAAAGGCCGTTTAAAATGGTAAATCTGAAGACGGCTGAACAATGTTTTTCATATAAGCCTTCTGAAAGGCCACGGTGCAAGTTCCATAACTTGTTAGTAGATGCAGCTGGGTTGTTGTTGTTGTTTTTTCCCTTGGAATTTACAAATTTTGGATTTTATATTTTTAAATCTTGTAATATTGTCAGAATATATAGCTATTCCGTTAAGGCGATTACATATATTACACCAAAATGTGCTGTATATAATAAAAAGTATTTTTCCTTTTCCTACCCACATAGTGAATATAATTTTTAAATTCCTTACATTTAAACCCATTAACTAATTTGATTCCTGAGTATGAAGAATTATGTTGGCAGCCTTTCACACACAACAGTTTTGTTTTGTTTTTATGGGTAGGGGAGGTGAAGTCTGTGCTTCCATAGCTTATACGGAAAGGTCTTTTATTTTTTGTCTGTAAAATGATGGTGTGGAAGTAAATGACCCCAAAAGTTCTGCCTGGCGGTATGATTTCCTTGTCTATAGAAATGATTCTGTAATGACCAATGGATGAGTGGTAAATATGCCCAGTTATTTCTAGCAGCTTTGCCTGTTAGATGGGCAGCCAAGACGAAGTAAAAGTGGGTTGAGTTAAGCCCCGGCAGCCAAGACAGGACAGCCTGACTACCAAGGCCAGAATCGCAACGCCCTGTAAAGAACCTTCGCCCTGTAAAGACGCACAGGGAAGGTGGTGGGGGCAGCCGGAGCGCGGGCGGGTGGCCGCCTGCTGCTGGGGCTCCGGCCGCTTGTCCTCCGCATGAACTCCCAGAGTGAGAGCGTGAATGGATGGTGTTAACACTTCTGGAGGGGAAAGCACATTCAAAGAGGAAAACACAAGCACGTCGTCAGTGGAGGGAATGTCGCCCTGACAGCAGCCACAAGACTGGTTTCACTTTTGCATCCTCTTCTTTGGTTTGTTTGCACGCGATGCCAGAGGTCTGCATGGAACTCCCAACCAAGTTCAGAGACAACCAAATGGAGCGTCACAGTCCCGTTCCTCATGGATCTTTGTGGCACGTTTGAAACCACCTGACTTCACGAGGTAGAAATTCACCTTGAATTAAGTTTGTTCCAACTTCATACTAAATAGAATTTGTCACGATGTTGGGCGTGCACTTAAAAATAAAAGAATGTGTTTTAAAATGCTACATCATTCCTCTGCCCACGCACACCTCGCTGATGAAATGTGCGCACGGCGGTGAGAATTACATCCGGGGCTCCAATGCGACTGTCTGAAGGGGAAGAGCCAGCCCTCCTCATAACCGGATCTGTGGATTTACTTATGGAGGGAGAGCCACAGACCTTTCAACCTGAGCCCTCATTCACTTGGCGTTTACACTTGTTACCAACACGTATCTCGGCCGCCAAAAGTTAACCCACAGAAAGGGTGAGATTGCTCATACTTAAATAAAAAGTTCACCTCGGGCTGCGGGGTAACAGTACCTGTTGAAAAGCCTGTATTTCATATATAAGGTGTCCTTACTTTCCAGCTAGAAAATGATGTGACTTTGAACTTGGCCTTATAGCTCCTGAATTAATATAGAACTGCTGGCTATGGGAAGAAAAGGGGCTATTTTATGCCTTAATAGAATGCATGGGGTCATAATAAATGAACGTTTCAGCTGCAGTTGGTGTGACTAAGTCAGACCCCACTCCCCTCCCCCATGAAGAGCCTGGTCTACTTTTTTTGTTCCTTGCAATCTTCTTAGAATTACACGCTGCAAAGTTTCCTTTCTTTCAAAAATCAGAAAGCACAAAACAGCTGGAGGAGGGTCCCCATACTGTGTTTCTCCAGTTTGATACAAGATCACACCCCCTTTCTTCCAACCAGGTCCTTCCAGAGTTACAACTTATTTTTAAAGTGCATCTAAAAGAGATGCACTTTAGTAATATCACTCGTACGACTGATCCAAAGGACTGGTTTTGGGTGCCTACCATAAAAAACCTAAAACTTCACCTACACGTGTTGTCAAAAATAGATGAGATGGGATGGCATCAGGTGTGTAGTCCTAAAGCCTGAATTTGGAGAGTAAGGCGAATCTCTCATAAACACAGCAATGGCATGGGCTGGTACTGATGTGACAGCCGACCGAGCCTTTACCCCGGGGGGACAGGCGTGTGTGTGTGTGTGTGTGTGTGTGTGTGTGTGTGATTCTCTATCTGATCCACCAGCCAGGGTCTAGTTTTGTGCCAAGGAGGATCGTGCCTTTTTCTTAACATTAAAGCTTGAAAAAAAGAGTGTGAAAAGTTCAAGGAACGCCCCTGGTGAGTTAGAATCCAACCCAGAAAACATACACAGGGAAAAGTAAAAATGGTTACTTTTAGTTTTAAAAAGCACAAAATCTCACATGGTGATGCCTTTGTTCTCATATAACAAATAATACTTGAAGATAAAGTCTATTGCAAAAATACATTCAAAGAGATCTTATAATTTTGAATTCTTCATTTTGCTTGTATTGCCTGCTTTTGCAGATTTATAATTATCTCAAAAAAGACAACTAATTTTCTAACAATGGGTTTATGAGAAATATACAGAAAATAATTATTAACCAAACAGATAATATTTTTCTTGCAATGGTCTCAGTTAAGCATTCAAAATGGCTGTGTTTTCAGTAAAGTAATAAGTGGTATATAGGACAATATTCCTTTAAAGCCTATAAACTGGTAAACATACATTTTATTTATTTCAAATACCATACTTTTTAAAAAAGTTACGTTTGTGTTCTTACTCTACAAAACACCGTCGTTGATCCTTACCCTACAAAAGACAGTCTTGGGTTTTGTATTCTCAACATCAGCACAGGAGCTGTATATTTCCCTTATGTGCTGTCAGCCTGGCTGTAAAGAAAAGAAAGCATCTATGACTCGGCACCAAAGTTTAGGGCAGACACACAAGTTCATAAAAATTCCAATGGGTGTTGGCATGGAATAATTTTACATCAAAAGGAAATTTGGTACTAGATCCCTCAAACAGAAACTCCACATTTAAAATTTTAGAGGTAGCCCAATTCTTTAGAAAGCACAGCTATCTAAGGTGAACTGAGACGTCTCTCCTCTGTGATATGCCCTGCTTCATGAATCTGGCTCACAATCTTCGCTATTTTTCAAATCCCCATAAAGATGATGAGAAGAGAGTGCAAACATTTGACCATGACCTTTGGGGAAGATGGTTACCTGGAGTAGCTCAGGGATAGTTCAAGTCACTCGGCTGCTCATAAATCAATTCAGACCTTTACAGCAGCCTAACAGCGGCTGTTGAACAAGAGGAGCTCCTACAGGGAGTTTTGCAAGTTCCGACAGGGCAGGGGGAGAGAGTGGGCCCTGGGTTCTCACGTCGCCTCCTTTGGCCCTATCTCCAGGCACACAAAAAGAATCGGACGGAGATCAGGGCAAGCACCCAGACACTTCTCATCCAAACCTCACTCTGGCCTCAGTTATTTATTTCAAGTGAAAGTGCCATCACACAAAGTCATCCTAATACACAGGGGTGGGCAACAATAGGTCTACAGTTGTTTGTCTGGAAAATAATAAAATAATTAATAAATATAACACAAGAATAAACTGTTTTGCATACTCACAACTGTAATCCTACTGTTGCCCACCCCTGTACATCAGCTCTTTTCCCCCCCCTACTTTTGTTAAAATTGAGATAATCAAGTTTAAGATTTTACTAGGTACAGAAAACTTTTTTAAGTACCCCAATAAGCTGTTTAAGATATAGTGCTACCATCTGATTATTGGTGATTGGATCGTCTATAAACAAAAGTTTGTGATAGAAAATTCTTAAGAAGTTCTAATTTATGAAAGTACCAATGTGGTTTCTTTTTTATTTTTTTAGAAAGAAAATTTGATATAAAGCAAATTACTACCATCACCCAACACCATGAACACAATAAGAATAACTTTCAAATACACCAAAGAAACAAACCCACAAAGCTAGTCTGGTCTTGGATTACATCAACTCTTTATTTCTGTCTGAGTAAGACTGTTAGATTCTCCTGCACTTTCCTTTTCCTTCCTATGCCCACACTGAGGCACTGAAAATAATTTGCTGCCTATAGCCTAAGCCGAAGACAGGCATCACTGAAAACATATTAAAAATTATTTCTACTTTAGAAATAACATTTTAGTCTTTCATCCTTAATAAGTCTCTCAAGTATTAGTGGAAACATTTTTTCTGGGGAACTGATTCTGATCAGTACTACTTTTATTTCTACATATCCATCTAAGGTGTTGAATGCACAATCACAAAAAATAATAATTGCATTATTTAATTAAAAACAGGATCCATTATCCCTTGTTAACATACAATACAATTCTGTGTATTTTTTTTAATTGTACAGAAATTTAATTTAACATTAGACTGGCAATAGAGATTCATCCACAAGTGTCACCTTAAATAATTTTGGGAGTAAATAGGGCTCCAGTGATCATTTTAAATGATTGTCACATATAAAAGAGATGCAGTAAAACCAAATCAATATTGAGAAATTGGTCTAAAATTATTTTATTTGTTAAAAATTCCTGGAAATTGACTCCCCCCAAAATCACAATTCTTCAGGAAATAATTCTCATCTGTGTCTGTGACTAGCATCTTTTAAAAATATTCAAATAATGAAACTCTCCAACTTCTTAAACAGGGCAACAACAACAACAAAAAAGGCAAATTAAGGAAGAAAAAGAGAATGACAATAATAAAAGATAACCCTACCCTTTGCCAATAACAAATGCAGAGTCAAGACCTAAATGTGACAACTTAATTTTTTACCATTTCGAAGGCTAACAATACTATAAGATTCATGGCCAGTCAGTGACAGTCCTTTCATTTTGCTAATAAGAAACAGATAATTCCTCTTAAGCAGATTAACTTAAAGTACATTTTCAGGGAAGCTAAAATCCCCTTCAATCAGGGTCTTAAGTTTAATTATAAAAGTCAAACAATTTATTAGCTCTCATTTAAGTGCAACAACAAAATAGGTGGGCGCACAACTCTCAGGGGCCAGGAGACAACCAAATCAAGATTTGCTGCAGTAACAGAAAACATTTTTAGCCATAACTTGATAAACATCTAACCGGCCCACTTAACTAGGATACTTCCCCTCTTTCTTCTTTGCTGCCCCCTATATGGAAATAGGGTTAACATTTTCTTCATTCACAGTAAATTCGATGATTGTTTTTAATTTTTACTACTTTTATATTAAGAAAAGAAGTAAACACACACACAAAGCAAAGAAGTAAAAATTAGAAAACCTGCCTTTTGTAGGATATTGTATACGTATTTGCTTTACTAGTCCCCTAATTTTGTCATAAAAATACTCTTAAATTGTATCTACTTCTAAAAAGTAAAAAATAAATAAAAATCTATTTTAAAGTGGCAAAAAATAAAAATAAAAAGGTAAAATAGCTTGCTTAAAGGATTTCTTTTGCCTGAGTTCTTCCTTTTTCCTTTACTGTCTGAACTCACTGGATAATTGCCGTATTTCCAGTTTCATTCTGCCTATAGAGAAACTGTGTGTCTATACCTTGAAAAATACCAATTAAACTGCCAGCAGTAGCATCTCCAACAGTATCTTTTGGTCTTCAGTGTCAAAGCCCTTTGAACAAATGACCGGAAGGCTAAATCTAAAACAGCCTTTGACAAGAATGCCAGCTTTGAGCACTCACTTTAGGACTAAGGCTCCAGCTTACTGCTTTACTTGGGAAGCAAGAGAGAAATAACCCATCCACTTTATAATTTGCACAAATGGTAAAGGTTAAAATAAAAGTGAAAGATTACCAGAAGGTCACTAATATTGTTTTGAAAGGGAGGGGGAAGTTCCTCTTGTCATTTAATTCAATTCCATCCAAATTTCTGTACAAAGCTAAATAAAAGATTTCAAATATTGCAAAACTGCTAAAAATGCTTCATTTTCCTTTTCCTCAATTTCTGTGGTAATAATGATACCATGTACAGTATGCTGGGCACAGTGGGGAAAAGTTCACATGGATTTTTAAATTTAATCTCATAGCAATCCTATGAAATTGAAAATATTAGCAATGGGGAAATGGGCTCAGAGAGTTTTAGAAACTTGTACAAGGTCACACAGCTGGGAGCTGAAAGAATTCAAACTTGAACCCATGGGGTCTGATTTCAAGACCCCATGCTTCTAGGCCATCTTGGCTGCTTCCGTTATCAAACCATTCCTGGGTGAAGCATTAGCCATTCTCTTTTTGACAGGATCTATTAAGAAAGCTTGTAGAACAGTGGTTTCAACCTTGGCTGCCCATTGATATCACATATAAAAAAAATACTTATGCTTGGGCCCCACCCCTAGAGATTCTGATTTAATAGGTCTGGGGTAGGGCCCAGGCATCAGTAATTTTCAGTACTCACCCTACCAGTGAATAAAATAGAGAATCCTTCTCTTTGCGATGCTTAAATTCAAATGGTGCTTAGATTCTAGAAGAATCTAGTAGAATCCCCAGATAATTCTAATGTGCAGCCCAGAGTGAGAACCAGTGATCACATTAATATTACCACGTATCCATGCTCCTTGCTCCAAGCCCTCAATGAAAGCAACTCAACTGGCAGAGAATGGGAAAGAGTCCAGCAATAGCTGACACGAGTCGGTAGAATTTTACTTAGAGAGTTCCAGATCTGAGAAGCCGTGGAGCACCGTGGAAAATGCATGGACACTGGAGTGGTCAGACCTGAGTTCAAATTCCAGCTCTAGTCTTTATTAACTGTGTAACCTTGGGCCAGCCACTTGCCTTTTGTGGTTGTTCTACAGATGTGATGGGAGGATATGAGGAAAGCCCCAGGCATATAACATTGCTCTATATCAATAGTAGTTGCTTCTGTGGTTGTTGTTGTTATTATTACTACAATGGTAATGACTACTGCCAGGAGGCATTAGGAGTGAAAAAATCAAATTACAGAAAAACATTTTTTATTAGTCAAATAATTCCTGCTTTTATTACTTAGCATTTAATTTGCAGCTATTTATATTGCAAATTAGCTTGGCAATCATATTTCTCATTCATGACAACTGGGTAAGGGCAACATTATTACTCCCGTTCGCCACAAGAGGAAAAGACAACATATCCATCTATTCTGTCTCTAGTTTCTATGATTCTGTGATTAGACACCTGCAATCATGTTCATTAGTTCCCTATGAAAAATGATACTCAACGCAGATGGCAAATGCAGGAAAGAAGAATTAACAAGCACTTGATAGCAACCCCAAAATAACATCTAAATAATCACCTCTGAACATTAAAGTCATGGCAAACAAGTTCCAATTTATATAGAGATGTCAGAAAGGATTAAGGAAAAATGAACAAATACATTTTTCTTTATCCTCATTCATTTAGGAAATGTCTGTCATAGCTCAGAAATCCTATTTGAAATGCAGAAAGAGAATGGTTAATTTCCTCTAAGAAGGGTCTTCCATTAGCAGATAGGAAGACCCTAATATGTCCTGATATTTTATCTTAAATCAGAGCCACAAAGTAGAAGAGATCTAAGATGGAGAGACCCAATTCAGTAGTTCTCAATCAAGACCCCCAAGAAGCACGTGGGCTGTGGGCAAGGGCCCCACAACTTCCAATGTACACCAAACACATTCCCAACACTGGAGAATGGCTTGCTCATAAATACCATCTCTTTGTCATATGTACGTTTCCATGAATGAGATACAAATGCCTCTAGACACACTACTGAATTCATAATCACTATATATATCCACTATTACACGGGGAGGGGAGTCAATTTTTTGTTGTTCAAAAGGAGTCTTCATCCAAAAGGTTAGGAAACACTGATCTAATACAACCCCCTAATTTCACTGAATAGGTCTTAGAAGATATTGGGACAACTGGGATTCCTATAATCTAGGTTTTCTAATTCCCAAATGGTCTTTGTCCCACACCATACATCCCCTCCAATGGGAAGTTAACAGCCGTGGTCATGTCCTCTTCCTAATATCTCTTCTCTTTCTAAAAGAGGAGAGCATAGTCCTACCCACTGTCACTGGATATGTGCCAGAATTTTCTATATATCCTGAATCTGTCCTTTCTCTTCCTTTCCTTCGCCTGCTCAACTCTCCAGTTTATGCCTTTAGGGTTGGCAGCACTCCACCCCCTTTCAAGCTCCGATGCTCTGTAAGTGCCCTTGGACATTTAGTCTTAATATGAAGGTACTGAATAAGAAATGTGTTAAGTCTGTATAAAATATGCATATGTATGAATGTATTTTATAGTTAAAAACCCAGAACTTCTATATCTATGGAAAATAAGAAAATTGGTATATTCGTGAATAATCATTTTATTTTCTCTGAACCTGTCAACACTAACAGGCTCTTAAACCCCTAGCCGACCAACTTTTCAAAATGCTTTCACGTCTCTTATTTCAGTTTATTGTCCCAACTGGTCACTAAAATGTGTTACTGGAGCACAATTAGAACTTAAGTGCCATGACAAGTAGAAATGCTATCTATTTTATTCATAGTCCTCCCCCCTCCCCCCCCCCCCCCCCCGCCCAATAGCTAAAACAGTGCCTGGCACATGGTAGGCATTCATTCAATTAATGTTTGTTGATTGACTGAATCAACAGTAAATAGGAATGACAGGTTTATTCATCATTTAGCCTACAAGTAGTTTTATTTTTATTTGAGGAGATAGAATGATCTACAAGGGAAGAACTGAGTCCCTAATAATCTTTTCCGTCTTCAATTCTCCTCGTAATATTTGACTTAACATCCTTTCCTCAAATAGTTTTAATGTAATTCTTCAAAATTATACAAGTAATACATTCATTTTAGGAAAATCAGAAACTACCGATAAAAAGAAAATAAAAGTTCCCTATATTCCCATAACCCAAGGAAGACACACATGCTCATGATATCCTTTCAGACTTTATCCTGTGTGCTCAGTACATATATACACACACACACACACACAGTTGATCCATAACTCTGTCCTAGATTCTATGATTTGGAGTTTTTTTTTTCTTTTTTCCATAAGCCCTTTTTTTGGGGGTCTCCGACAATACCTCCTTACCCTCTTCCTATATCCTAAATATATTCCTTCCCCAACATTTAGATCCTGAGTTCAAGAGGACGTTTTCCCCTTTTCCTTCCAGAAGATTCATCTGTTCTTATTCAACTTTAAATTTGTTGTGGGTATCTGTATCTTCAGTTTTCCCTTTCCTCTGGGATACCAGAGTCCTACATGTCTAAAACCAAATGAATCCTGTTCCAACAAAGCCAGATCACTCTTTCCCCCCATTTCTGTCAACTGTCACACAATTCTACAGGCTATCCTCAACAGTCACCTTTGGTCCCCCAACCTCAAAGGGATTTTCAGCCTTGCTTCGGAACATCTCTCTCACCCTTCTCTTCTCATTGCTACTATTATTGTTTAGGGCCTTCCATCTGTATCATTTTCTGCCTGGGTCTCCTGCTTGTTGTATAACAAAACACCTATCAAAGTTACCCACTGCTGCCGGGTAACTTCCTAAAACACCACTTCCATCTTGCTATCCTATAGTCAGAAATGTGGGATGGCTGCCCACTCTTACAGAATGGTGCTGCAGCTTCTTCACAGTCTCACCTCAGACTACTTTTCCATCCTTATTTCTCATTATTCTTAAAAATAAACCTCTTGCTCCAGCCAGCCTGGTGTCCTTAGTACTCACCCAACATCTGATTGTGAGTTAGGTATTTATGAAGTACTCATTATGTGTGAAACCCCTTCATTCACTCGACAGATATTTACTGAGCATCTATTCTATCAGGTAACGTGCTGTTGCTGGGGATGCAAAGGTGAAGAAGACACAACAGGCCCCTGTCCTCATGGACCTTAGAGGCGAATGCGTTACAGAGAGGAGACTCTGAGACATGATGGTCCCAGCTCAGGGTACTACCAGATGTTCCATTAAAATGTCAAATGAGTCGAGAAATCCCCGAGGGCTGAACGTTGTGGCCCAGGGGAAGGATTCAGAAGAAAGAAAGGGCTGAGGAGAGCTCGAGTGTGAGAAAAGGCTTCTCTCAAGTGGGACTCAACTTGGGCCTTAAAGGATGGGCTACTAGGAAAGGGGGTGCCCTCCATCCAGGGGGATGTGAGGAAAGGCACAAAGGTGGACCGGAAACAGCAGCAGCAATGGCAGGGGCTTCTTCTGTACAAAGGTTCACTCAACACCATTCAGCAGAGCCCATGCTCCCTCCCTGCGGGGCCCGGGGCTCCTGGGTGGATGTGAGTATGACTCAGGCTCGGCTCCTACATGCAGGGATGGCCGTCCAGCCAGGAGGATGAGGTAGGTCTGTGATGACTTATAGCACCCTGGAAAGGGAGACATTCATCCCATTAGAGATTCGGGGAAAACAGGGAGAAAGTGCAGAAGGAGGTACCTGCCTGGGCCCCTACTGTAGTATTTATAGAATCAAATGTTTTTACAGATGTACGTGCACCTACTGGAAACAACTATGTGGTTGCAAATGTTTTCTCACTCATGTTCTCCTAAGTGACCAGCGAACCGGGCAGAGTAGGTGAGTAAGATGTGTTTTCCAGACGATCCAAGTGCGGCACAGACCGTGTAAGTGACCTGCTTAGGTCAGAAACACACACGGGCAAGAGGAGCACACGAACACCCCGTGCACCTCGGCGGGTTCCTGCAGCAGAAGCTCGGAGCCGGGGCGCGCACTGCAAGGCCTAGGAGCCTGCAGGACACCCGGCCGGCCGGGGCACTGAAGCCACGCAGGGAGCTTGGATGTAAAAGGGCAGGATGCAGGCAGCCTGCGAGGGTTTGGGGGAGGGAACGCGACCCAGAAAGTCTTCTATACCCTCCCCCCAGCCTTCTGAACCATAAGCATCCTTAAGTTTCACCCCAAATCTCTTTTCCATCCACTGATTTAACCCAACTAACCTCCCCGGGAGACCGCGACAGGATGCCCCGCCAGAACACGGCTCGGCTCAGGGCAGTGAGTGAATGAATGAATGAAGTCATTAACTCCGGGGACCTGCACCGCTTAGGGAGCAAACCCTGAGTCCTTATCTCCCTCCCCAGGAGGGTAGGCCGCACGGGCCGCCCTCGCCACCGTCCCCGGAGGAACGAAGGGGTGGGGGGTGGGCGAAGGCCGAGGGCCCGAGTTCCAGGGCCACGGGACCCCGCGCCGCCCCAGGCTCGAGCCCCCCACTGGAAGCTGGGGCTCGCCTCCCACACTCCCACCAAAGGCGCTACCTGAGATCGCTAACTAGTTCCCCATCTGGAAAACGTCGGGGGAAGTGGCGACCAGCAACGCCAGCCGGGGGAGCGCTGGTCGGGAAGCGTGAGGGAGGAGGGCCGAGGGGTCTTTTCCAGCTCCCGCCAGGGGGCTGGAAGCCTCGCGAGATTTGGGGTCGCGCTCGGCGTGGCGTTGCTTAGCGACGCGGAAGACGCTCGCGGGCCCCCAGGCTAACCCCCGCGGTCGCCTGAAATCGCCTACCATGGGGGACGAAGGCGGCGGCCGCGGCTGTGGGCCCACTAGGGAGCTGCGGAGGCTGAAGCAGCAGGCGCTGGAGTACTACCGGGAGAACGACGTCCCGCGCAAGCTGGAAGAGCTGCTCAACTCCACCTTCTACCTCCAGCCTGCCGACGTCTACGGGCACCTGGTAGGGACCTGGGACAGCACCCGCTTCCCTCCAGCCCCTCCCCCCGCCCCGCGCTGCGGCAACGCTGTGCGCCTGCGCCGCGAGGTCGCGCACGCGCGTCGCTGCCGCGGGCTTGGCGACCGCAGTGGTGCGGGAAGGCGATCCTGCAGGGCAGCAGCCGAGCGGGGAACCTGGGGCGGAGGAGATTCTAGAAAGAAAGTGGTGGATGGGAAGCAGCTAGCTAGAGGGTAGTGGGCTCCAGGCGGATTTGTTGCTACGGCGACAGCTCGGGGCCTGCCAGGCTTCCTCGCTGCCTCGGGACCGGCCGGCCCGGCTGCCGGTTGTTCCTGTAAACACAGACCTCAACACCGCGCAGCTCAGTTTACCCGCCTCCAGCGTCCTCCTCTTGGTCACGGGATGAACGCGCTGGCGGGGACCTCAGGCCCAGCCCGCTCCCATTGCTTCCAAGTTTCATTCACATCAAGCCTGGCTCCTGCCTGCATGGCTGGCCCCACCTGACCAGCACCCACTCAACTTCCATTTCAGATCAAAGTCTCGGCTGCTGCGCCCTGGACTGGTTGTCCTTCAGCGGTCCCAGTCCCTGCAGCATTTTTTTTGGATGCACAGTCAGCTCCTCAGAGAGCAGGTGCCTTTTCCTATCACCTTCCTGGTTGCTGTGCCCAGTGCGATTTCTGGCACAAACCTTAGCCTGAAGCAGCTTCCAGGCCCATAGTATTAACCAACACCTACCTTCTGGAAGGCTGCGTGGTCGGGACTAGCAGGAGTTTGCACTATGGTGAGGTGTGACAACGAGCAGAGTATGCAAATGCTGTGGAGAAGCCCGATGTGTTTACAGGGTTCAGAAGCACATGTTATGGAGACAGTGGGTTCAGAGGATACTTGAGGAATGTTTGTTTTTCTCTCATGGCCTATTACATCAAAGTTGGGGGGGGACTGAGGGCGAGGTGTGTATTGCGTTCCTTGTGTTAAGTGCTTTATATGTTATTTCACTTAATCCTTGGGACCCCTGTGAGGTAAAAGTTATGTTCGCATTTTACAAATAAACTGGCCCAGTGAACTTAAATTTTTCCCAAGGGGCACAAAGAACTGCAGGGAGAAATCAAACCAGGTCTTTGTCCCTAGTACCCAGCAGAGGGCCTGGTACATAGAGGACGCTCCCAAACTATTTATAGGATGAATGAATGAATGAATGCAACTCTGAAGTCCACTATTTCTTGCTAGAGGAAATCTTGAAAGTTAACTGGTCCAAGCTCCTCATTTTACAAAGACACCAAGCTCTTGTCTCATAGCTACTTGGAGCAAAAGCTAAGACTAGAAACTTGGACTCTGGTCCCTGGTGTAATGCTCTTCCCAGTCTATCAGGCAGCCAGGACTTTAGTTTGCGTAGCTCTCCGAGAGTTTATACTTTGGTTAGAGGCAAAGCCATATATTTTTTAAAATGGATACTAGATAAGGTGATATACCGTTGTGTGCTAGACGGAGGGACAGATCACTTAAGCTTACTAAAGGATTCAGGGTTGGGAAAGATCCCTGTCGGCTGTAGTGTCTGGGAACGTTTTGGCTTGGACTTTGAAGGTTGTTAAGGAATTTGGGTGGGCAAAAAAGCAACCTCCTTTTCCTTTTCCTTCTCACTGCCCTAGTTTGAGCCTTCCTTATTCTCACCTAGTCTCTCCTTCTATTGTGTCCATCGCGCATAGTGCTGCCGGCGCAATGTTCCGGATCTTCAATCTGACCATCATTCTTTTGCTTAGAAACTCCTGTGGCTACGCTTTGCCGCGTAAGATCAAACACCTTCCGGTGTGTGATTCATAGCGCTCCCCTCTCTACCTCTGGTAACCCTCCCTCCCTGGCTCCTCCATACGGCCCACTTTCCCCTAAAGCCAGAAGTTTCCCACCTCCCTCCCTTTCCTTATCCTAGTCCATCTACCAGAAGGATCTACACTGGATTTCTATCATCTACCTGTTGAAATAGTGCACCTCCAGTGTTGAGCTCAAATGCCATTTCTTGCATGCTTCTCTTACCTATTCGAGGATTCAGACCCTTGTGGGCAATAGCAATACTCTTTATTCCTTCCTCACAAAATTCACAGGTGAAAGAGTGTGGGACTGCGAATCAGGCAGAGGCTTAGCCCTATAATAGACTGTCATCTTGGTGGTCCCCAATGAACCACACCACCAGAGTGAACGGACTTGTGAGAGTCCCTTCCACCGTGACTCAGAACTTGGCCTTGTGACTGGCTTTTATCAACGGCCCATTGGCAGGCATGATGCAGAGGCTTGGTAAGTGCTGCCATATCACGTCTGGTAGTCTTGGAACAGTCCCTCTCAGAATCTAGTCATCATGCTGCTGCGCACAAAGACACCCGATCACCCTGCCGCAGGGAGAAAGGTCGGGTAGAGAGAGGCCCTGGTAGTTTGAGACCTGTCCGGAATGCTGAGTCATGAGCCTGGTGTGCTTACTAGAGAGCCCTAGACCTTCTGTCTTAGCTCCTGAGTAGAAACACCATCTCGAATCTTTTTATTCGGGCTCCTTGAGCGGGCTCTCCACCTCAGCTTCATTCTCTTTCTTCCATCTCGTTCTTGGATCACTTCCACATGGCTCCTGCTCTTCTCCCACATCAATGAAAGTGCTATTACCAAGGTTCCAACAATCCTCTTCGACCCAGTAGAGAAAGGAAATGGGGTAATTCTACGCGTGAACTGATGGCCAGTGCAGCACAGCCTCTGCATAACTCTTCAGCATTAAATTATCAGAGGCCCTGCTGGGAGGAATATAAACTGGCCCACGTAAGGTTTCTTAAGTTTTAATGCATCTGTGTTCTAGGGACCAATTGACTCTGGTATCTTGGAGGGATAGGTGAAGGCCAGCTAAAGAATGACACAGGGCCTTGAACTAAGAAATGCATGTGAGTTTCTGCTGAGAGTTGAAAAGACAACAGATCACCCCATGTATCAGAGACTCAACATCAGGTGACACCCAAATCTCCGTGAGTGAGGGCGGGGCAGTTCCCACAGAGCAGCTAGAGCTAGAGCTAGACTCATCCTGGCACGAGGAGGACACTCGGGGGCGGGGGCGGGGGGGTGGTGGAGAGAGTTTGTTAGAAACTAGAGTAACTGTGAATGACCTTTTAAAGGTAAGTTAGGTGTGGTATCCTGACTTTTACCTTTCTGTGTTAAAGGCAAACTGCTTTTCTAAACTTGCGAAGCCACCCACCATCTGCAAAGTGGTGGGGAAGCATGTGCTGGACGGACTGGGGCTTCCCACCCTCCAAGTGGAAATATTCTGCACCATTCAGAATTTTCCCAAGGTACGAGGCCGCTTACATGGGTTCTTCGCTACATTTATTGTCTATTTTGTGGGAAATGAATGTTCTGAAATACAGTGTTTGTGAAACACACCCACATACATTTTTCGGTAGGCATGTACATAAAGTATGAACCATACAATTAACCATGATGGCTTTATTATGTTTCAGTGTAATATGGTACAGACATGACATGCTAACTTGAAGACGATCCAAGGTGGAGAAAGGAAATGGAGCAAAAATCCTTTTAAAACCTGACATTATTATGATGATGAGTTCCATAAATCTACAGATAGGTTTATAGATTGATATATTTATATCTAGATTCTATGTAGATTTAGAGAGATATAGAGTGAACTACCTAAAGAAAAATGCATTTTCATAATTTTAATAATTCATTTTAATTGCTACATTTTAGTAATTCCTATGCATTGTTAGAAGCAATTTTGCTACAGTTTCTGGAAGGAAAATAATTATGATTAAATCTGTTTGTATACTTTTTGCTATTTATTGGAGAGCTAGTGATAAAAATGAACTTAAATATAAGGTTTTTCTAAGGGGATTTTGTTGTTGTTGCTGCTGCTAATTCTCAACCAAGGATATTTTTTTCCATTGATTTTTAGAGAGAGTGGAAGGGAAGGAGGGAGGGGGGAAGAGAGAGAGAGAAAAAAAGACACATCGATTGGCTGGCCCAACTGGGGCTGGGGATCGAACCTGCAACCGGGTATGTGCCCTGGACCAGGAATCAAACCTGCGACCCTTCCGTGCGTGGTTCCACATTCTAACCACCTAGCAACACTGGCCAGGGCCTAAGGGGATTTTAACAAGGCAATAATTTTAAATGTCCCCATGAAGTTGTGTTCCATAGTATTTCAATAGCTACAAAAATACCTCAAGGAAAATTATATATCCTCATTTTCCCTTTGAAAGTAGGGACAAAATATGCACATCAAAAGCCAGATACATCTCCCATTTTCTGCAAGAGGTAGAGAAATTGTAGAACACGTTGTATTCTTTTCAGTACATGTGTTCTGTGATGATGGCGACTCACTTCGAAGTCTACGAGAACGCTGTGTCCGAGCTGGCTGAAGCGATGGAAGCAGAGAGGTTGGATGCCGTCAGCATTGCTGTGCAGTGGGTCAACGAAAACATCACCCAGGAGCTTCAGGGCCTGGAGCCCTCCAACCAGGCTGAGGTGGACCAGGTGCTCAGGCAAGTCTTCCACTTTGAAATGTAAGTGTGCAGTCCTAGCCGGTTTGGCTCAGTGGATAGAGCATCGGCCTGCAGACCGAAGCGTCCTGGGTTCGATCCCCGTCAAAGGCACATACCTCGGTTGCAGGTTCCTCCCCGGCCTGAGCCCTGGTCGGGGCATGTGCAGGAGGCAACCAATCAATGTGTTTCTCTCACATCGATATTTCTCTCTGTCTTTCCCTCTCTCTTCCACTTTCTCTTTAAAAATCAGTGGAAAAATATCCTCGGGTGAGGATTAAAAAAAGAAAGAAATGTAAGTGTGTGGTATAAATATATATATGTTTCCTTTCCATTCACCTGTCAATAAAACAGGTCTCTCATATCCATAGGATACAGCAGTTAGTTAAGAAGCCTATGCTAAAGCAGCAAACTTTAGCATAAAATGTTGCTTTTCTTCTGAAAACCATTATTAAAATTTTGCTGTGTAATGCTACATAAGGACTTCCAACCTCTTTTCGTGCATAGAGCTTCCTTCGGATTCAGTAAAAAGATTCTCAGGAACAGAATAAAGATTGGAGTTGATGTCCTCTCCCTCCCTCTCCCCACCTCCTCATATACCCTCATTGAGCATCCCATAGCCTTCCATATAGTCACAATGAATGAGTGATGCTTATTTTCTGTCCTCCAGACACAAGCAGATCTTCCATACCTTGCCCATCGGTTGACTCCGAAATGTGAAAACCAAGGGACTGTTTAGTGGGGCTTTGTGAGTATTGTCCAGTGCCCAGTGAAGTGGAGACTAGCATTACTTTTCCTTTTGTGCAGGTCCAATGCCACCATCTCTTGGCCGTACGAAGGTCAACTGGATTCTGTTTCTCTAAGCTTCATCCCCTGCTAAATTGTACATAATGTTATATTTGAGTTTGCTCAGAGTTGGATCATGACCCTTGTAAAAACCTTTTTATAAAATTAGTTTTTGGTTTCTGAATGCTATTACACTTATTCCTATTGTGTGTGTGTGGGGGGGGGTCCTGTTATTATTCATACCTTCTATTCTGTACATTACTTCTTTCCTGGAGCTTTCCTTCCTTCCCCAAACCTCCCATCTGGACTGGCTCCTCTCTAGGCCTACTACAGAGATGCCGCATGTAAGACATCCCTTCCTTGTTCTCCTATTGCCAGATCCCAGGTCCTCCTCTTTCTTAACTTGCTGGATTGTATCCTTTAAAAGTAAGAATGAGAAAAGGATGTCAAGTTTTTGAGTTCTTAACGTGTGAAAATGTCAGCACTTTGCTCTCATGGTTGACAGTTTAGCTGAGTATAGAATTCTTGTTTAAAATCAATTGCTCTCAGCACTTTAACGTCACTGCCCCACCGGCGTCTGGATTATTAATTAGTCTAATGCAAATCAGATTCCCCTGTCTTTGTTGACTTATTGATGCTTTTTTGTCTACGGGAACTTTTAGCCTCTTTTCTTCTATGTGACTGAAATTTTATATAGATGTGTCTAAGTGAGATTTCCTCAAAGTTTTTTAAGCCCCACCCTCCAAAAAGAAGAAGTCCTGCACATAGTGCTATATACTTCTTTTTCTATTCTTGACTCATTTTTTCTTCTGATGGTCATTTATTGAAAAAGAAAATTCAATAGCCCTTAATCAAATTACATCTTCAAATTTACTTTACAAATAGAATCAAATCTCAAATAATTTAAAAACAAGGCTGAAATCTTTAAACATTTATTTCCAGGCCAAAATTAATTTCAGTTCTTAAATACTGTTTCATAATAGCGCCATTGTATTTTGGCCTTGGAAATTGAAGCTGATTGTTCTTAAGTAGCTAAAAAGCAGAGTTAATTATTAAAACATATTGGGGTCAGCACTAAAACATGACCAAAACTACAAGGGATATCCCTAAATATGCCCCTCTACCGCCATATTTTCCATGAAGGACATTCTTTGAAAATAAAGTGCAAGAAGATAAGGAGGGAGAAGAATTGGAAAAGAGCCTGGAAAATTCATCTGTACACATATCTTCCTCTCTGATGCCACCACCACCAACAACTCCTCCTCCTCCACCTCCGGCCAAAAAAAAAGGACAGAAGCAAGGTCAGCGGCTTATCATCTTGCAGAACCTTTGGTAACAAACATGTGAGGAAAAAAGACTGAAGCTCAGACTGCCTTGTTGAGGTAGAGTCTCTTAGCTATAGCCCTAGGTTGGGCTACCAGCAGGTACCATCCACCCTCCATGCCACTTCCTTGCTTGAAGCTTCTATGTTGGGCTGTCAGGGTTTTACCCCATCTCACCCTCCATTTATTTATTAACTTATTTTTGTAAGATGAACACAGTTCTTACCCAGAGGTGAGCATTTACGAAATACACAAAGTGCACTGAATGGTGTGGCAATGCCGGAGACAGGGAAGGCGAGGGTGGCATGGGGGACCTTTAACTGCCCCTCAACATTTCCATTAGTTTATCAGGAAGCCACTCCATATTTTAAAGATAACCAACATTTTCTCAGTCCTATGTAACATGTTAATAAACAATGTATTTGGGACACTTTGCTATGGTAAAGCAAATAATCGAAGTCATCATGGCCCTTTGTTCCATGCCTTCCAACAGTCCCTCCAGTAAGTTAATTCTGGAGCTGCTGCTTGTATTGTAACAGTATTCTGTATATCAGTCCAGCTAGAACATGCTCCTTGAGGGCATGAACCATGCTTTGTTCACTTTAGCACTGCCAGTGCCTAGCATGATGCCAAGTGCAAACTAAATACCCACTTAATGTGGGTTCCATTGAGTAAAAAAGCACCAGAACCAGAAAGGGACCAAAGAGACCATGGAGACAAAGTCTCTTATTTCACAGATTCAGATGCTGAGGCCTGGGATCGGGGGGGTGGGGGGGGGGAGAATTGCCTTGGACAAAAAAAAATATGTTAGATCAATCTCTTGGGAGGGTGAGGACAGCCACTACTGAATTACATGTAGAGACCATCAATGGATATTCATTTGGCGGTTGCTTTTGACTGATAGAACTTGGAACACAAGAGAAAGGAAGAAGTCAGAGGGGACAGTAACTTGTTAAACATTTACTGTGTGCTAGGTGCTTACATCTTACTCCACTTATCTTACCTGCTTGACCCAAGTAGCTCTGGGGAAAACAAGGACAGGAGGACACAAGAGACTAATGATGGACTCAGTGGTACATGCTCAGCCTGGGTGGCCGAGAACATATGAGAGTGAAAGATGAAGGATTCTGGTTGGATGATTGGATCTGAAGGCATTTCTAAAAGAAAAAGGCATTGGCTGGGGGCTGGTGAGAAAGATATCCTATATAATAAAAGGGTAATATGCAAATTGACCCTAACAGCAGAACAACTGGAAATGACTGGTCACTATGACACACATTGACCACCAGGGGGCAAACGCTCAATGCAGGAGCTGACCCCTGATGGTCAGTGTGCTCCCACAGGGGGAGCTCTGCTCAGCCACAAGCCAGGCTGACGGCTGCCAGCACAGCGGTGGTGGCGGGAGCCTCTCCCGTCTCCTCAGCAGCACTAAGGATGTCCGACTGCAGCTTAGACCTGCTCCCCGCTGGCAAGTGGACATCCCCCGAGGGCTCCCAGGCTGCCAGAGGGATGTCTGACTGCCAGCTTAGGCCCAATCCCCCGGGGAGCGGGCCTAAGCCAGCAGGTGGACATCCCCTGAGGGTTCCCCGACTGCGAGAGGGCACAGGCCGGACTGACCCCCCCCCCCCCGAGTGCACAAATTTTTGTGCACCAGGCCTCTAGTATAGATATACGCATGAAGAGATGTTCAACATCAAGCTGGGTATACAAGAGCTGTGGTAGTATAGAGAAAAACAAAGGATTTGGAATCCTCTCTTTTTGAACTTTCTGATAAATATTGGGCAAATCTTTTGACATCTCTAAGCCCTAGTTTTGTTATATGGGAATGTGGGATAACAATATCTGCCCATCTTGGATGTTCTACAAATTTCTTAAGAGAGGCAAAATCCATGCCTAAGGACTGAGCATTGGGGAGTGGTAAATGAAGTCAAACAGATAACTTGTTGGGGGTTGAGGTGGAGAATATGTTATTCCCAGCCTCGGTTTTCAACCTTTATGCTGAGCTTTAGTATCTGTAAAGTAAAGCCTTCAAAAAATAGTTTAATAGTTTTCTTAGAGTCAAACTTCCTAAAAAGGAATCTGTTATCAATATTTTTCCCTCCAGGTCGGAAGAGTACTATCACAGAGAAACCTCTCCCACCTCCAGAGCCTGTTGAACCTGTGCTCTGTGGCAGCATGGCCATAGGGGCTGTGTCACTAGCTGTCGCCAAAACCATTGCCGTGCTGCACAGTAACCCTCTGTACTTCCATATCGCATCCCTGAAGCACCCTCAGGTTAGTCTCCATCACATTCCGTCACCAGGAGCCTGGGCATCTCAGTATGAAGGGACCATGTTTCTCATTTCCTCTTGCTTTTCTCCCATTTCAGGAACAGCCAGCAAAGCTAACTATTCCTTTGCTAATGGTATCTCTGGTCAGCTGTGGGAAGTCATCGCCTGGGAAGCTGAATTTAATGAAAGAAGTGATCTGTATACCCCATCCTGGATTAATGGCTAAACAAGTACCTTACATTATCTCAGGCTACTTTTTCTAAAAAAAGATATACTCTATCGTCAATGTGTTTTTAAGTGTAGGTCCCCAGACTTATGACTCCAAAGGAGAGGGAATTAGATGTAAAATGAGAAAAAAACATTTTCACACATTAGGGCAAGGGGAAGAAAGCAAAACCTCCAACAAACGGGAACACAGTTAGACCACCTGGGATCTCTGGTTCATTACAGCGCTGACTCATGCTAGTGGCTCACAGGGGAACCACTTGCATGTAACCGTGCAGGCCTTCTCCTGGGAGAGCTAAGCTATCTGGTCCATGCACTCCAGCAGCAACAAGAGGGAGCTGGCACTTTCCTAGCAGCCCATTCTGCTGAGTTAGAAACTCCAGGGCCCGAAGATGAGAGATGGCAGATTGCCAGGCACCTAAGAGAGGGTTAGTGCATGTTTATGGAATATGGAATGAAGGAACCCTAAGTTGCATTTTTACTACTTAGCAGTGTGCTAGTGTCTATATTGTTCTTCATGTCTTGGCTGAGTCAATATCCTTTTTTTAAATTTTTATTTTGGTTAATACCCAAGGATTGAGTTATGTGCCCTTGACCGGAATCGAACCCAGGACCCTTCGGTCCTTGGGCTGACGCTCTATCCACTGAGCCAAACCAGCTAGGGCAATATCCTTCTTTAAATACTCATGAAGTATTCTACTAAGTAGGCATTGGGGAGAACTCAGTGTTCATGTTCTATAGGGGATGTTTAGGGAGAAAGTACAGGAAGCTCCATCCCCTCTGCTAAGACAGTGATATAGTGAAAAAATCATTGTTTTTTAGACCCCAAGACGGTTTGCGGTAAAGAATTCTTTTTGAAAGAGAATAACCATTGCCTCCCAATTTGTCAGTTGGAGAAAACTAGACTTTATCTCTGGCTCACCGTCTGTCAGATCAAGTTCAGATCCTGTAATGAAGACTGGGTGTGCGGTGTGGGTACCAGAGCACTGGCCCACCGTTCTTTATCTGCCTTCATATGCAGATCCCACTGTCATCAGAATAGGCTTTCCCACTTTTTAAATGACTGTGGGTTTACAGGAACTCAAACACTATCATGCAGAATCCCTTTGTGACCTGTGACGTGTAGTGCAAGAAGGTCCCGTCAAGAGACCGTGAAATAGAACGAAGTGAACTTGATCCAACCATCTGAACCAGCCAGCTCTGGACAATGAAGAGAGGATACTGAGGAGGAAGAGCCTCTCATTCATGTTTGATGGACGGGAACCTGAGGGCTGACGATTAGCATTTAATCTTCAGATGTCATAGACCTTGTCAGGGACCCTACAACTATTCTGAGTTAGGAACAGCTGTGTGTGGTGAAAATTTTTATATTTAAAACTTCTAGACTGCCGTTGTGGAAGATCATGTTTATTCTGCTTACAGGGTGTGGAGATGCTTATGGAAATTCAGAAGCAAATAAGCAAGACAATTGAAACGGTAAGTAAAGAGAATCTATGACATCTGGTTACTGACGCTTATATAACTTCTAGTGTCCAAATTATGGTTGGTTATGGAATTAAGTCAATAGTGTTATTGATATAGAAAATGTGTTCGTTTGCTTTGGGTTTCCCATATGAGCCAAGCTTATAAGCTGTGGATCCAGCTTATAATGGTACGTAATCTCATTTTGATTTCTGAGGCAGCTGGCTCTATGCTAAGATCACCCTTAGGATTCATAGGGAAAGAAAGGATTTGGCCCCTAGGAGGTGAGAGGCAGTTTGGAATAACAGTTAAGGCACAGGCTCTTGTGTCTGCTTAGAGTCCCAGTGTTGGGCAAACAGGTGCCCTTGGCCAGGCAGCCCTCGAGGGGGGCCACAGAGGCAGGATGTCAGGCAGCTGTGAGTTGCCAGCTGTGCCATCGTTGGCGGGCAGGGCTGAGGCCAGGAGAGGGATCTGATCCTTGTCTATAAATTTGCAGACATGGTACGGAGTTCCCAAATACCCCTCCACCCGGTTTCCCCCAATGTTACAGGACATAATGTTACAGGACAGAATACCATGGTATGTTTGTCAAAATTAGAAACCAAAATGGCACATTGCTATGAACTAAACTCCAGACTTTATTCAAATTTCACTGGTTTTTCCACTAATGTCCCTTCCCCGTTCCAGGATCCAATCCAGGATCCCCCATCCATTTAGCATGAGGCTTTTGGAAGCCCTAGCCCTTCAGCCCCTGTAGGATGGGGGCTGAGGAAGGAACTTTGGCTCCAATGCTGTCTTGCCAGCACAGAGTCCATGTAGGTGGGGGCACCTCCCTCCCATGTATCAGAATTGCTTTAAGCACCAGCTTGGAGCCAGGTCTGTGACACTATTCAGAATGCAAACCTCTTTATGGGTCTATTCAGAATGCAAACCTCTTTATGGGTGACCCGCCTGCAGATTTGGAAAAGTTAACCCTGACCTTGCACTCTGCTTTGCCCCTCCTTAGCTGTGTGATGATGACTACCCATCTCATGGGGAGATTGTGAGGAGTAAATGAGTTCAATAACAGTGAGCAATACATACTGGTGGTTGTTATCAGAGCGGGTGGAGGAAATCCGGCCTCGAGGATGAGGACATTCAGGTTATCTGAGCTTTCTGCATTCAGCCCGACTTTCAAACATCTTATTGCCTTTTGATTATTCAAGTAGCTCATGAGCGTGCTTATGAAAATTCAAATACTGGTAGAGCCAGTCACCCCTGCCACCAGCTCCCCACCGTGCCCATGTCTGCCTTGTCACCACTGTGTCTCTCCTGCCTGGCACGTGGACCCGCTCCTGTTATTTTTACCAGGGGAGAGAAAGGTCAGCTGACTCCACAGTGCACAGAGCAGGATCATTGTATTTGCACATACTTGAGTGTGAACCATGCTGATTTTTGACAAACTTGACCCCGTTTATAGCCAGTAAATGCTGGACATGAAAGTGCAGCCTTATCAGTCCCCCAAATTGTGGGAACGTCTCTTCAGGAAATATCTTTGCTGTTCATCTCAGCTGACTTTAACACACATCAGTCACCAGATTTAATGACCCTTGGCTGTTTCCAAAAGTCAACTCCCCCCTCCCCTTGTAGGAGAAAGTTGTTCGTACCCTGATAATATTTGAAACAACATGTTGGGCTTGTGAAAGCAAATCCCACAGTGGTCTTATTCCTTATGGGCAAGGAGGGGACTTTGTATGCATAATACTTTATTTATATGAGTAGAAATGCATGAACAAGTATCTACATGCCCCATAGATATGATTGGAGGCAGGAGGTAAGGATGAACTAGTGGGAACATGTGCCTGATTTTGACAAATAGTTAGGGTTTATAAAGTAGGGAGTGGCTGGCATGATTTGAGTGTGTGTGTGTGTGTGTGTGTGTGTGTGTGTGAGAGAGAGAGAGAGAGAGAGAGAGAGAGAGAGAGAGAGAGAGGCGGGGGGAGAGATTGATTCACAGTGTGACTGGCTGGGCTCCTCTGGGACCTGAGCTTTGCTTGCTGCCCACAGATAAGTGATACCTCGCTATCTTCTGTCCCACAGTCCCCTCCTCCAAAAGCAGAGATGAAGAAAGGGCAAAATGGAGGCAAAAGAGGTCAGGTCAGTATCTTGCCTTTTTACCACCCTTGTTTGTGACGCAGATCATCTATGTATTCCCTGCCCCTTGGTCTCTCCCACAGTCACTTTGCTCCAAGACCAGGGCTAATGCAAGGGGGAGTCTACACCAAACCAGGAGCACTGAACCAGGCAACCGAGAGCTGGAATATCGCTAGCCCTCGCCTTTCTGCCAGCAGGCGTCTAGCCAACCAACGGCTCCGAGGAGCATTCTGAGTAATAGGGTTACATTTGAAACCCGAGGCAAAGTGTTGGGGAAGTTGAATCTCTCTGCTAACTAAATGAAACGCATATCAGGTGCTTTAGATTTTAATCGTGCTACTACCAAGGAGAGAAAGGCACAGAAAGATAGCCACTCCTTACATCTGGTCCCCGAAGGCACTGAGGCACCATTTCCAATGACACATTGCCAGATCTCAGATTTTGCCAGGAGAGTTAGGCGCACGGTTCTTGGGAAAGTTTGCCATGCTGGCTGCAAGAGCCTTGGGAGACACGCCCAACTTGTTCAGTTGGTCCCTTTGGTATTGTGGGTGCTCTGAACACAAGAATTTCCCCAACTCTTCCTTTGTCGAATAGAAGGTTCCTCTCACTAACATTAGAAATGTTGGATGTACTGAAGGGTCCCGGGTTTGATTCCGGTCAAGGGCACGTATCTTGGTTGCAGGCTCAATCCCTGATCCCCGGCCCTGGTTGGGGCACATGCAGGCGGCAGCCAATCGATGTGTCTCTCTCACATCTGTCTCTCCCCTCCCTTCCACTCTCTCTAAAAATCCATGGGGAAAATATCCTCCAGTGAAGATTACAACTACAATAAAAATGTTGGATGGTCCTTAGAATTAACTAGGGCTACCGCCAGTAACAAGGGGATATTTATACCTAGGTTCACATTAGCTCTTGAGTGTGGTTCACACACACTCACACACACCCTTAAGCCCTCAGAAGGACTGATATCGCTTCAACTTATGTGATGATCGCGTGGTGCACGGTTTATGGCCCAGGCACGTCAAGGCTGGCCTCCCAGGAGAGGCGTGTGGCTGCCTTGCCCTGGCGTCCTTTGACTCCTCAGATCTTCTTCCACTGAACTCTACCCTCAGCTGCACCCTCTGAGCTGAAGTCTTCAGTCCTTTTTAAAATGAAAGCTCCCCTGAAGGAGGACTGCAGTGCTAAGTGTTGGCAGTTACATTCTCCTAAAGGAAAAGGGAGCACGGGAAAGAGCCGGTTTGGGGGAAGAGGGCAGAGGGAGGGACAGGCAGGACAGACGTTTACAGGGACAGCCTGGAGAGGCACCAACCTGGTGGTGCGGCTCAGGTGAGCCCATGAGCCAGGGGTGAGCCAGTAAAGGGATAACATGCGCACCCAGAAGACAGGAAAGTTGTTCTCCGGGCCCCGCTCGAAAACCTCGGCAAGTAAAGGAAGAAAATTACTCCCAGACACGGCAGGGCAAACCTGTGCCCCGAGGTCACCCAGAGGTGAGTGGGACCGAGACAGAGGATTAATCCAGAATCAGAGGAGCCCCCCCTGGAGCATTGTTTCTAAAATGCGCCCAACACGGGAGACTCCCAGGACAGTGACGTGCTGTGTTTACACTCGTCATTTTCCTTTGACCTTGCAGCAGCCGGTCACTGGCAAGATGTCCCATCTGGGCTGCCTGACCATCAATTACGACACCATAGAGCAGCCCCTGCTCACCATACAAGGAATCTGTGCGAACCTGGGGCTAGAACTGGGGACGAATCTGTATCTGGCCATCAACTGTGCTGCGCATGAGCTGGTGGACTATGTAAGTTTCTTCTGCAGAACATTTGCTTTTTGTTGACGTCACATTATTTTTAAGTTAGAACTGAAAGGAAGAGCTGATCTGTATATTTTTCAAATAGATCTCTTTTTGTTGTTGTTAATTTAAGGGGGTGGGAGGGGGATCCAAATATAAATGGAGTTAGCTAATGACCAGAGAATACATGATTTTTAAAAAGAAACAGAAAACATCCTAAGTATATATAGACATTCTGTCATAAAAGTGACTAGAATGGGTTGCTTACATTGCAATCATGAGAGCTATTGAAACATAATTTCACGGACTGGGATGTTTTGCTGAGTACAGTCACTTGGTTGGTAAATGCTGAATTTGTCAAGCGTGAAAAGTAGACCCGCTGTAAGTGTGACTTGATAAACCCTTCTAGACACGTGGCTCTCGGAGTTTGTGCTGTGACTCACTTTTTAAATATAAAAACATTTCCAAGTTATTGAAGTTTATGGGTATACTTAGAGAATATACCCAATTAAGCCCATCACAGTGTTATCCACAGTCTGGGGTAGGGCAGAGCGTTAGTGATGAAACTTCACCTAGGGACCACACCACATGAAGTTATTTTAAAAAGCAAGAGAATGGAAAACAGGTTTTATTTAAGAATGTTGTAGCCCTCACTTCCTTGGGGGACTTTATCAGCAATTAACCTTTAAATGTGGGAAGTAGTTACGTTAGGAAAGCTATTACAGGTTGTCTGTTTCATACACATACTTGCCATTTCCAAATACATAAATGCTGAGTCCAGGTTTTATAAAATGCCCAGCACATTGATATGCATTTACGGTGACTTGGCAGTTAATGTCAA
This sequence comes from Myotis lucifugus, assembly GCF_000147115.1. Taxonomy (NCBI): domain Eukaryota; kingdom Metazoa; phylum Chordata; class Mammalia; order Chiroptera; family Vespertilionidae; genus Myotis; species Myotis lucifugus. The sequence continues at coordinate 7,404,080 of NW_005871092.1, forward strand.
ATTCAGGGGATATGACCAAATAGAATTTCGCTTTGATTTAGCATTCTAACTTTCAATTTCAAAGAAGAATCTGAACAGTATACAGGAACCCTAAGTTTCAGCTGATTTCTAAAAGTTCTTTTACTTTTCTAAAGAAACTAAGCACATAAAGGAATTTTTAATGTAATTTCCTGTTCTTCACATAATGATTGGTTCCTAGGCATACCATTAAGAAAATAATTGCATGTTTTCATCAGCAACGTATACCAAGGACTATGAATATACTGGCTCCTAGTGCTAACTTGAATGGGTATTTATTGCTCAGATTGAGTAAAATATATTAGCTTGACGTCAGATAATTCTTACAATAATGTTAGTTCAAAGTCTAGCATTTCCTTACTGACAAGATAGGAGTTTAAAACCTTCAAGTATAGAAACTATAAGTTCTTGCCCTTAGCCAGTTTGGCTCAGTGGATAGAGTGTCAGCCTGAGAACTGAAGGGTCCCAGGTTCGATTCCAGTCAAGGGCATGTTCCTTGGTTGCAGGTTCCATCCCTGGCCCTGGTTGGGGCGCGTGCAGGAGGCAACCAATCGATATGTCTCTCTTAAGTCAATGTTTCTCTGTGTGTCTCTCCCCCTCCCTTCCACTCTCTAAAAATCAATGGAAAAATATCCTCAGATGAGGATTAACAACAACAACAACAAATAAACTAAAAGTCCTTGATGCTATTCAGTGTGAAAAAAGTTATGAAGTCCTTTGCATTACGGATTTCTTAACCTGCTTCATTCCAATGGAATCCAGTCCATTAGCAGCACCAGCAGGAAGTCACTAGCAAACCAAACAGCCATTCCATTCCCTTCCAGCTCCCTCAGTATCCCAGGTGCCATCCCTGAACACAGAGTTGGAGGAAAGGTGCCTGTTTCACAGAGAACCTACAGATCCCACAGCCCTGCTAACCTCTGTACCTAATGACTAGGGGGCTCACCAGACTTCAAATGAATGGGATTGCACTCGAATTATACTTTCAGGACAGAACTGGTACTACTAGAACCTGCATGCTGATTAAGGAGTGCCTTCACATAATCACTTTATCTTTCAAAAGCCTAGCCCTGCTTTCAAGTTCTAGAATATTCCCAGCAGAAGAAATCCACTTGTTCAGTGTGAGTTGGAAGATGGTGGGTTCTGGCGAGTGGGCAGGTTTGCGTGGCGCTATGGTTTGTTTTATGAACTTAGGTTGTTGCCCGTCTACCTAAGCACCACGCCATAAACCTTCGTTTTTTGTGCAGAAGGCTTCGTCCGAAGTCACTGGGTGATGCATCAAAGGGGATGGTGACTGGCTTTCCCCAGGTTAATATGGAACAGATGTTAAAAGTAAAATGGGTACATTTCTTATGTGAATCTGGCCTGAAAAGAATCTGTTTGCAATCTTTTCTGTGAAATGTATGAAAATGTATTTGAACCCCATTTTTAACATTTGAGGAATTCAGTGTTTACCCTCTAATATCTTCCTTACACTCGCCAGAGTAAGGGGAAGTATGAAGTGATGACGGGAACATACAAAAACACCACTGAGATGGTTGACCTGTATGTGGATCTGATCAGCAAGTTCCCTTCAATTATCGCCTTAATTGATCCTTTCAGGAAAGAGGTAAGAGGATTCGCCTTGAGTTTTATAATAAAATCTCATTCTTTTGGATCTGTCATTTGAAATGTGTTATAATTTGGGCTGGAAATGAGTTGCTTTCTTTCGGCATCTATGGGAAAAGGCACTTACTAAGCAAATGAATCGCAGAAACACAATGACCTAGGAGTGTGCCTGTCCACGGACTGAAGCAAGCTATCCCCAGGCACTTCAGGAGTAGCCGTACATTTACAAGCAACTTAACTGAGGGCCACTGAGCCCGCTGTGCTAGCTGGAGCCTCAGTAGGTTAATCATAGATCATTTTCAAGTGCTCATGGAAACAGGACTTCCACTAGGCCAACTGTTTTTAACCTAAATCCAGTTACTGCATATGCAAGAGAGTAACAAAGCCATATTTTTTTTTAAAAAAGGTTTGGTTTTAATCTATTCAAGCTAATGCCTCTAACAAGGGTTGTTTATGTGCCACAGAAGACCATCCCTCTCCCTTAAAGAGCAAAACTGAAATTCTCAATTTATGAATGTGAGAACCATTAGATGAACTTGAACAGACACCCTCTCTGAGATAACGCAAGGTTTCACATCTGGGGGCAGGTAGTGTCGGGTCTGGTTAGGAGCCCCAGGCTCTCTCAGTCCTGTCTTCCCTTTCACAGCCTTAGCTCCACCCAGGCGCTTGCGGAAGACACAGACTGAGCTCGGTGCTTTCATCTTGTCTGTTTACCAGAAATAACAGTAGAATCTTCTAACCAGCCAATCTTTAGCAACATTACGGATAATACAGTGGGCGAGGAAAGCCTGGGTTTGAAGAGCTTCAGAATCAACGTGGACAATAGCAACTAATGTGTATAAACATTTTATTCACTAGATCTTTACGCTCAAATGTAATCATTTTAAGTTTCTGCTCCGAGGAGCTCGTTAATCTGTGTGGCTGTGGTGTAGGCACCCTTCAGCTGCAGGTGCGAAAGAAAACCATTGCGTGTTATCTCAGAAAGGCGTACAACTGTATGTGCTATATGATTCCTGTTGTTCTGTGGTTGTGTTCAATACCTTATAACGATCAATTCTTAAATATTCACCCAGGACTCTGAACAGTGGGACAGCCTCTATAATGCTCTTGGTTCCAGGTGTTACATAATTGCGGGAAGTGCCTCCAAAAGCATTTCCACACTTCTAGAGGAAGGCAACATCAGCACCCCCAAATCCAGTGGGCGGATCATAAAGCACACCAATCAAACGACGATGTCTGACTTGGTGGAAATAAGCAACCTCATCGACAGTGAGTAAAAAAGTCGAGGTCGCAAAGACTCAGCACGAACTCGGTTATACAAGAAGCCGAAAACAGGCTGTACGGTGGCTAATAAGCATGGGCTAAACCTGGGAGGGAAAAAACAAACCCCACCGCCTGTGAGAGATCTGGTGCTGGGAAATAAAAGCGGCGTCTTCACTCCCCGGCGCCCCCTGTCAGCCCCAGCCCCGGAGGGCATCTACTTTAGAGGGGCCACCACGAAGGTGTGGCCAGGCCACTGCCCTGTCAGCTGCACATGATAGGACAGGGATCCCACTTGCCCACACTGGCTTTTTTTATTTTTTTATTCCTCAAGTTTCACTTCCTTACCACCTTGAGGTCTTTCAACATGCTGCTCCCTCAGCCTAGAATGCTTTGCCCTGTCCTGTTACTTGGCTCCCTACTCCTGACCCTTCAGGTCTTCTTGCCTTAAGTGAAGCCTCTTCTTGGCATATACAGGGTGGGGCAGAAGGAGGTTTACAGTTGTGAGTACATGAAGCAGAGTTTATTCGTGTATTATTATTTATTACTATGTTATTGGCCATACAAGTAACTGTAAACCTACTTTTGTCCCACCCTGTCTCTGCCTTCCCTGACTCCCTCCACCCCTTGCAGCAAACCTTTCTCATAGCAGCTTACATTTATTTCCCCTTCGTAGTACTGGCCACAATTACTCGTACAATTATTTAGTGCCGGGTATCTCCCACTTGACTGTAGACTTCCATGAGTTCACGGGAGTCTTGTTCACTTACGCACAGTCCCTGAAACATAAATATCAGGAAGTAGGCAGAAGGCTAGTCTCAGACCTGGAGCAGGACTCAAAGTGGGACTAGCATCCAGGGGCCTGGGCGGGTGCCGGAGAAAGGAATGAGATGCCTGTAGACCCCAGGCCTGAGGCTGCCCTGGTCCAGGGCCCAAACTCGACAGTCAGACTATCACTCACTTCAGATTGCCGCTGGAGCTCCCGCCTCTGAACACGCAAACACTGTCCCTGCAGGAAGAACTTTGGCTCACACTCCTTGTAGACTTTGGTAAATTCCAAGGGGTTTTGAGATCCTGAAATGATTAAATACTATCCACACTGCTCTTCTGATAAGTCAACATTCAGAATGACAGGCTCCTTTGAATAAAATTCTACACAGTGAGTTGTAAAATACACTAGGCCAGTGGTTCTCAACCTTCTGGCCCTTTAAATACAGTTCTTCATGTTGTGACCCAACCATAAAATTATTTTTGTTGCTACTTCATAACTGTAATGTTGCTACTGTTATGAATCGTCATGTAAATATCTGAAACGCTGTCCCTGTGAAAGGGTCGTTCGACCGCCAAAGGGGTCGCGACCCACAGGTTGAGAACCGCTGCATTAGGTACATCAACTCCCCATGCGATGCCTGGCACTTAAAGTGTCCTGACTCAAAGATGCACTTTTCCTCATTGAACAAGCACGAAATTGAATCGTGGCATACAGCTGTGGTCTTAGAAATGCTATCGATCTAATTTGAGCATTTCCCCCCTTTAGGGGTAATAATGGTGACTCTTACCATTTGTCATACCTTACATTTGACAAAAGGTAGCATTCATTTAGTATTTAGCATCCGAGCTACTGGAAAGGGGTGAACAGATAAAACCAGGTATTGCGGGGGGAAAGGGGAGGGTGGGGGAAGCAAATATTTGGATTAGAATTCTTAGGTGGTCAAACAATTGAATTGTCACGGGAAACTTTTAAATCTCTGGGCATTTCTACATGTTGCTCTCAGAGGCTCATGCATTTGCAAATTGTTTCTGTACCACGGGAAGCTGAAAAGAACTCCTCTGCCTGCAGGTAAGAAGCACGTGGCTGTCTTTGGAAGCGCGGAAGGGGAGTCTGCAGATGACAGCCTCGTGGACCTGGTAAGTGCTGCAGGCTGGTCAGCTGCAGAATTGCCAAAACACCGCTTTTATCGGGAACTGGTGTTTCAGGGAAATACAGGCTTTGGCGGAGAAAGTCCTGGAACCGTTTACAAAATAGACTTGCCTCCTCCCTTTTGCGAAGAGCTAAACGTTGACCTTTTAAAAAGAAGAGAAATGGAAGTCCTGGGGAAAGGGTGAGCACACTTCAATGACTGGGGTGTGCACCTGCCGCCTCACCTCCTAGAATGAAGTGAGGAAGGCCAGCACGCTCTTGGGCAAAGTCAGCGTGCCTACACGACCATGAGGTGTGTGATGCAGTCACACTCTCTGTCTGACACCCTCAGCTCTAAGCAGGCCCCCTTACCTATGTAAGACAAAAAATGAAGTGGTAAGAGAAACACGCAAACAGCACACAGGGACAGTGTCCTTTTAGAAAAAGGTGACTTCTCCATTTCAAAAAAGTTGTCTTTTGCCCTAGCTGGTTTGGCTCAGTAGACAGAGCATCAGCCTGCAGACTAAAGGGTCCCGGATTCAATTCCTGTCAAGGGCACGTGCCTAGGTTGCGGGCTCAACCCCCAGTAGGGGATGTGCAGGAGGCAGCCGATCAATGGTTCTCTCTCATCATTGATGTTTCTATCTCTCTCCCTCTCCCTTCCTCTCTGAAATAAAAAAATTAATTACATAAATAAAAGATAATAAATAAGTTGTTTTTCCCCTGCTTAAGGCCGTTGGACTGGGTGTCCAGTTTATCAAGTTGGGAGGTCTTTCTCGCGGCGAACGGGTGACCAAGTACAACCGCATTTTCACTATAGAGGAAGAACTTGTCCAGAACGGAACACTGGGTATGTGCTGCTTTCTTGCTTTGTTTTCACTTGGCCGTGAACAAGAGAACAAAGACGGGAAGAGGGGGAATAGAAGTCCCGCAGCAGGAGGGCAGGGGACTCCAAAGATGAGAAATAAGAGCTGACAAACCAGGATGGCCTGTGCCACAATGTGCATTGTTTCCTTAATGGATTATCTGTTTACCTGAATGTTTAACACTCTCGCCAGCTGTTCGTCTTGATAAATAGGCTGCGTGATGCTTTTCAATAGAATTGATTGATTGGAATCTCCCAAGCCTACCTTTTGTTGTGGTACAAAATCAAAGCTGAGGTTTCTCTGCACAACCCAGGAGAATTAAAGGCAGGGTTTTCCTGATGGCTTTTGGAAACCACTCATTTTACTGAAGACAAGTAAGCCAGCGTGTACATGATCATGTTGGGCTTTTGCGGAGGCTGTCTTCTCCAGAAGAAAGAACCAATCCACTCATGACGATGGAAACATGGGTACATGTGGCTTGCGTCGAGTCGCCTTGGATACCGGGTTTAACTGG
>NW_005871092.1:7410345-7411711 GCF_000147115.1 Myotis lucifugus
GGTCGTGACCCCTTTGGCGGTCGAGCGACCCTTTCACAGGGGTCGCCTAAGACCATCCTGCATATCAGATATTTACATTACGATTCATAACAGTAGAAACATTACAGTTATGAAGTAGCAACGGAAATAATTTATGGTTGGGGTCACAACATGAGGAACTGTATTTAAAGCGCCAGAAGGTTGAGAACCACTGCATTAAAAGAAACCAATAATTATTGTGGAATTCTAAAGCTACTCTATTTTAAGATAGAATAAATGAAGTGGTATACTGAAAACAGTATATGTTATTTACATAGTGCTGACAATTAAAACACGACCCTTCTTGGATGCTGTAAATGAAGTTTATTAAGAAGCTAGGCGCAAATGTAGAATATATTTGGGCGCACACCCATGGAAGTAAGGAAGCAGCCCTATTTTATGACTCAATACATACATCAAAGAGGAAAAAATAGAGAAACCAACAGAACTTGTGATTATACATTTGTCATGTTTACCATGTGTCCCGATCCTGAAACACACCCTAAGATTCACAGAAAAGGAAGATATAATCGGGAGGCCATTCCTGAGTCACGTAAAGGCAGTCAAAAATGACTTGGTGGTGTTTGGTGTGTGACACGGGCTTGTTGTTTCAAACAGGTAACAGTATAGTCTTCCTACACACGCCTGATTACTTTTTATGTCATACTGACTCATGGAAGCCTTAGGTTCTTACACGACTTATCACATCTCCAGCCAGACCTCCTACCACGAGGGCAACAGCCGCTTCAGGGCATCCAAAAGGACCCTAGTGACCGGGGACCAGCCCTCCCTGGTGGCAGCGCAGGCCCCTGGATGCACAGACGAAGGAGAATGCTCGGACACTGGTGGCGCTCCATAAACATTAGCAAACCGAGCACCGGGAAAACAGCTAAGGAGACACTGTCCCTGCCCGCGGGGACCAGACCGGAACAGTCTCAGTCTGCACTCGTTTACCGCGGGGTAGTCGGTAGCAATGGTTTGTGCTCATGTACAGGACGGGCCTTCCCTCTAATTTACCTTCTTCCTCGGAGCCTTTCCTGCGAAGCCACTGCCCAAGTCCGCTGCATGTGGAATGTCCCAGAAGGCTGTGTAAGGGTGCAGTGCACACTGAGAAGAACTAGTGTCCTGCAGTTAATGTGTAACCAGAACAGGCCGATTGGAACGGTTCTGGAACCCTCTCTGATGGCGGTGGGACACCTCCGGGCACTTCAGAGGATGATCTTTAAATCAAACAGCAGCAGCATCGGCACCGCTGGATCGGACAGTAAACACTGTTGTCGTTGCTTTCTAATAGGTTTCAAAGGAGAACTCACCTTTGTCCAGCTGAACGAGGGAGACGACAAGGCTG
>NW_005871092.1:7411811-7503604 GCF_000147115.1 Myotis lucifugus
GGTGAGCTGCCCGAGCGCCCGGAGCCCATCTTCCCCACAGAAGTCGTAGAGGAAGCGGCCTGAGCTCGAGCGCTTCTGGACCAGGCTGTCCACATCCGTGTTTTCAGGCCGCAGGACTGAAGTCTGTCTTCTTCATCTTGGTTTTGCTCTAAAACTTCACTAACTTTGTGCTGCTTCTTCTCCTTTACCATTTGGTGAAATACACATATAGCCTTTCTGCCTGTGTGCGGTCCGTGTCTCACAGCCATCACACTTCCAGGGCGGTAGGAGGTTCTGTTTATGTACCTGCGCCCCTGTCCATCGGGGAGGGAAGGGGATGACCTCATAAAAGTATCTGGGACTTGTGTTGCCAGCTCCGGACTCAGTTCAAACACCTCACACTTTACAAATGAAAACATCTCTGAGAAGCAAATCTTTTCCACCAGGAGCTTTCTGTGCGGGAACATGTGTGCATCTGCGTTTACATTACACACCTGTGCTGGGAAGCACACACACGGTTTTGTAGCCAACCTTACGCAGAAGTAGGAGCGTTTCACCGTCCTGTGTAACAGCCAAGCAGTGGCCTTTGCCCCGATTCCCTCCTCTTTCTAAATGTTAGTTTTTCTTGTATTATGTATATCCTTGGGAGCCTCCTTCAATCCTTCTCGGAACAGGAATGAGGGTAAGTGAATAAACACGTGCATGGGTGGATAACTGTCCTTAAGGGAACTAAATGCTCACTTATTGACATGACAGCACTGACAGGTGACTGAAGACGGTGCAGGTGGAGGGTGACTGCCCTGCCCGCTGTGAGCCAGCAGAGAAGGAACAGAAATGAACTCACTCCATCACATACCTACGGATACCACCTGCTTTGTATGGTTTAGAATCTCTGTTAAAAGTTATCATTTGCTTTACCCCCAAATTATATAAATTGCTATGTACTGACGTGTGGGAGAGTTGGCTAAACTTAGATTTCTGGCATATTCTGTATGTTTTCACTAAACACACAGAGGACCTCTCCTCTTGAAGAGGACTGACAGGGAAAAGTCATGGTCTGATGCCCAGGCCTTTCCCTCGAAGCCAGTGGTTCTCAACCTTCTGGCCCTTTAAATACAGTTCCTCATGTGGTGACCCAACCATAAAATTATTTTCGTTGCTACTGTTATGAATCTTATGAATTGTCATGTAAATATCTGATATGCAGGATGGTCTTAGGCGACCCCTGTGAAAGGGTCGTTCGACCGCCAAAGGGGTCTCGACCCACAGGTTGAGAACCGCTGTTAAGCAATGACTCAAGGTCGGTTCCAGGGCCGCGTGTCCCAGAGCGCGGGCAGGAGGACTGGGGTCTCACTCCATGCCGGGAGAAGAGCGTCCAGGCTGTGGTTGCTACCGCCTCTCCTGCTGCTTACAGCAAATGGGGGGTCTGAGAAACTGGAGGGAAAGTCCATCTGAAAGGCAGGAAGAACAGACTGGGTGCTCACATAGCCTTTGCACATGTACATGGGTATGCACACACACACGCATGAAACATGGGAGATCATATAAGAGCATGCCCTGGAACTATGAAACAAGTTATAATTGGATGACTGAAACTAGAGAAAAAATGTACAACTAAGTAAATAGTTAAATAAAGTGAACCAATGAGGTGATTGATGACCTCAACCCGATCAGCACTTTAATTTCAGCACAGAGCGCAGCCCATTCACCTTGACCGCACTTGAGGACTGGGGCCACCAGTGGGTAGGTAGCATTTTAACTTAAAAATTTTTTTAAAGTGATAAGCACTGTTTCTGTTTTCTCTGTCTACATTTATTATGTGACAGGTAATAGATATAGAGCATATAGATCACCTGTAAGATACCAACTGTAAAAGAGGTGAAAGAAACTAGTCATCCCATTTTGAGAAACGACAGAGGGACTGGGAAAGGTCAGTGCGCGGAAGAAACTTCCATCCAGCCCTTAAGTGGGAACTGCTTGGTGACCCTCCCAAGGTCAGTGATGATGATGATGATGGACGGCCATCCACCTTCCCCCACTTAGTTCCACAGAAGCTCAAGTTGTCCCATGATTGAAGTGATTACACACGTATAGTGTGCGTTTAGGAATATCATCCAAACTTTGTTTTGTAAGATTCTGTGATATGGACTACCATTGACCTGACAGACAACCTTAAAATTGTCTGGAAAGATAAACAGTGATTTTTACCTGTACTCCTCCATTTCCAACATCTTACTGTTACGATGGATAACTGCACTGCCCCTTCCAATTGTACAACAGCCTATGTAGGGTATCTATACTTTTTATATGCAAAGAGCTACGAGCGTACCTTGAAGACACAAGCACCAGTCTTCCCAGGTCTCCCACCCCCGCCTAACTGCTCGCTATAAAACGACACCACAGAAGGGGCAAACTTTCCTAAAAACTGATGTGAAAAGGGAAAAACTGTAGGCAGAGAAAGGTGAATAAAATCCTACATCAAATATCTTCATATCAAATTAATTTTAAATGACTGTGATCACGGTGAAAGAAAGGAAGCAGCTTAGAAAAGGCAAGAACACTCCTGCCCTAGCTGGTCTGCGCACCGAAGGGTCCGGGGTTCGATTCCAGTCAAGAGCACATACCTCAGTTGTAGGTTCCTCCCTAGCCTGGGCCCTGGTTGGGATGCGTGCAGGAGGCAACCAATCTATGTGTTTCACTCTCTCTGAAAATCAATGGAAATATATCCTCGGGTGAGGATAAAAAAAAAGAAAAGAAAAGGCAAGAACAGTCAAAATACCAGTTACTGCCTGCTGCCTGGCCTAATGCATCCCACCACATAGTCACCTCCGACCCTGGAAGCGAGGCTGCTTCTATAACTGCACCATCCTGTCACGTGTGTGATGAACCAGGGGACGGAGCACACATCCTCCTGGTGCTAAATGTGGATGACACACCCCTATGGGCTGATGACAGACACAGGAGGGAGGACAGCACGAAGCAACAGGGAATACAGTCCTCAGAATACACCACTTTGTGGGTTATTAAAAATAACAGACGTTATCAGCGCTCCTGTTATTCCCTTTTTAAAGAATGTCCGATTTGGGGAACTGAACCAAACATGTCAATAACCACAAATGACGTTTAGTGGGAATCTGTGGGTGCTTTTTAATAAGTGGGGTGAGGAGGGCTCATCACAGCAGAACAGAACTTGTTTAGGTGAATGAATGCAGTTAGCAGTGAGCATATCACACACAGCAGCATCCCGTTAGAGAGCGTTACAGTGGAAAACATCACACTTTCATTTCCCAGGAGTAAACTGCTAAGTAACTGTAAAGTCGTCCCTGGAAGAACACGGCAACAGTCAAGCATAACGAACCTACAGGAAGATCATTGTGTCCAAATCGAGGAAGGACGCGTACCTGCCTGCCTACCTCTTCAAGCCTATGCTTAGCACACGTGCAAAAATCAAGTACAATACAACTACTGCAATTATTACTATCATTTTCTCTTGCCCTTAGGTGAGCAACACCTGACAGCTACATGCTGAGCTCGGCTAACAAAACGAAACCTTTCACTTCCTTTAATAGCAAAATTACCATTACTGAATCACTGTCGTAAAAAAATGCATTCAAGTACATGACCACTTATTTTAAATAAACACCAATTTTGAAACAATCAACTTTGAAAAGCTGCATACGTGTGTGTTTTTTTTAATCCCTGATTACATTTCTATTTATTCACTGTGGTAGACCGAAACATTGTATTTTTAGAGACTAACTACCACTTAATTCCTTACAAAAACAACAACAAAAAACAACAAACCTGTGTAATGTAGAACAGCAGTAAAGGAAATTGTCTGCTTGTCGCTGCTCTTCACTATATGTAAGAACTGTGATGAAATATGGTACCTGTGCCCCATGAGTACATGAGAAAACACAGTGAACTCATAGCACAGAGCAGAGGGTTTACCAAGACTCTGTTACATTCAAGGACTGGACTGCACCTCGATTCTGCACTCGGGCCACCAGCGCATTCCCACCGAAGACCTTGGGAGGTTTTGGACTCAATCTTCAGCATGTATTTTCATCCCATAGGTAACAGTGTGCATAATTAACACTGATTATGGGGCCACTGGTTTGACGCCAGCTCCTGAATTTTAAGTTTATCTCGGTATATCCTAGCAAGTAACTTGCATGCCACAGTGCCTAACAATTCCCATGCTACTGCGGTTTCTCCATCAAAGAGGATTGGATCCGAAAAAACAGCTCATTTGAGGGCTTTTTAAATCACCTCAAATTGTTCGGTTCTGTTTATCCAATTATCCACAGCCCTACAAACTTTCAGCATTACTTTTGAATAGTGGTATGTACATTAATAAAAAGGATAGAAACATCTGAATTTTCTGTAGCCTTCTAAAAGAAGTCACATTTCATACAGTAATTAGGAAAAAAAAAACCACCTTATCCCTACGAATATAAAAAACTACATAGAATGTGCATTTTGCTAAACAGCTTACTTACTAGTATATTGATAGGCGAACTACTTACAAAAGTGACATCAGAGAAGAACCTGTTTTCTGAATCCAGGGACAAGAACAGAATGTCTCTAGAACTAAACATGTGCTCCTCATGTCACCTTCTGGCTCAAGGATCAGCAGCTGGAGCTGTCTGTGTCTCTCATTTTTTCAGCACTGTCTTCTTTATATTCTGGTTTAATTTCGCCATCATCATCCTTGCGTGGAGTTGGATCTTGTTCGGCACCCTGGTCTTTGGTTTGGGGTTCATGTGTGGAAACAGGATCTAAAACTACAACTGGTTCGGCTTGGTTTTCACTGCCAATGTATTGTCTCCTCCATCCCGGGTCACTGGGAGGCCTAGGGGATGAAGAGTTAAACAACAAAATAATTAAACGCAGAGGGAAAAATATTTGTCTTTCCTACTCCTGGATTCAGACGAACAAAAAAACACCCCAAGACGTTCTAAGTCTAAGCAACATGCGCACAAAGTGGTCTTTGAGGTGCCAGCCATTTACAAAAATGAAGCTATTAGGTTACAGATTTAGGAGCACAAAGCCAGGAGAAAGAAGGCGGGAAAAAGTCAGAGCAATTAACGAAGGAGGTGTTAAAAAGCCAAGCACCTACCTGCTTAATTACATGCTCTCCTCAGGAAGTGCAAAGCTCAGGGGCGTGTGCAGACCCCTCACTGCCTGAGCCAGACTCCCGCCCCACCTTCAAAGAGCCAGTTAACCCCCCGCCTGTGTCCCTGGCACATCTGGCTGCAGATTAGCTCTGGGGGGACGGTGTGGAGGAGGGAAGTACATCTCCCCATCACTGAGGGACAGCTGAGACACCGGGAGAGCTCTGCTCAGAATTGGGGGCGAGGGGAGGAACTAGGGCAGCGGGGAGAACCCAGGGAATATGCTAACAGGCTGTTACCATAACCTTTTCTAAAAAGGAGAATCATGTTTCTTGAGAAATCTCTTCTTGGATGTCACATGCAGCTTCTCTTCCAGAAACTTTCCTCGTCTCTTCTGACACAAGCAACTTGGCTTCTCAAGCTGATGGGTGACAATTCCCCGTGGAAAGGGGTGTCCCGAAACGCTTTTGGCTCTTGCCACGTGCCAGGAAATTAGGGAGTTGGCAACCTCCTCCTCTGAGAAGTCATGGTCAGAAGCCACTGCCTGAAGGTTGAGGGGCATGTAGTCGGCAGGGCAGGGGCTATTCGGACTCATCTGGTCTTCTTGGCAAACGCCAGGATGCTAACCATGAGCCAGCACACACCTGCCCACCTGTGGAGAGCAGGACCTGGCCTACCTCTTGGCCAGGCTCTGCCCACTCTTCTACCAGCCCCTTACCTGGCATCGATTTCTACTATTCCTGACTCCTGGAGCAGGTCAGATCTGCCGGTTAGATACTTTATTCCTACTCAATACTGCCTCCTGTTGGCTTTACCGCAGTTATAATGAAATACTGTGCAATTTGTTGTTTAACGTCTGTCTCTTCAAATACCATGTAAGCATCCGCGAAACAGGAACTCTTCTGCTTTGTTCACAGGTGTACCCCAGCTAGCACCTGGCGCAGACCCATCTGTGGGGTAAGCGAATGAGCCAATGCCCATTAGCTGTGTGGGAAAGGCTCATGATGAAGGGGCAGACACGACGGCTTCAGTGTGAGTAGGTCTGCAGGTCTCTCTCACACCACAAAACAACAGAACCAACAATCAGTTATTGAGAGAAAAGAGTGTGCAGGGTCCAGCCACAGGTCCAAGAATCCTCAACCCAATGACCACGGTTTTATCACTGTCTGACCAGTGCTATGAGATTTATCCAGATCTTGAAAACCACTCCATCTGGCTATCCGGTTATACTGCGTGACATGCTCATGAGTTAAGTAATTCTTGCGGAACTCTGTCTTCCTCGGAGGTGGCAAAAGCCAAGAGAGGGGCAGGAGAGAAAAGCTAGGCTATCCTGAGGACCAGTTCCTTTATTTTTGCCTCCATTTGGCAATGCCCTTGCCATGAGAAACACCAAGACACTGCTCATCGACCTCGGCCAAGGACCCACTTTCCAAGATGTCTGTTACGATACTTTGGGAATCAGAATGGGACATACTTTCCGCAGTGGTACCCGGTTTGACGTTCTCTGGGCCAGGCTGACACCTGCGAGACAGTACCTATTGGGATATGGCAGAGAAGCACAGCCACTATGATGATATGAGGGGTTTCTTGCAGGGGCTAGACCTCTGGCAGTGGTCTACTTCAGTTTGCTGCCTCTACCTCAGATGCTGGGCAGGAAGTCAGCAGTTCTAGCCACTGAAAAGAAAGATGGGTGAAAAGCGCAAGAGACCGAAGACAGCACTGCCTGTGGCTCTCACAATCTCTAGTCCTGATGATGCAGACCACCTGCAGGTTAAGCCGGGGCCCCTCGCGGGGAAATGCACATGCACCCGGCCCAGCTGCTGCCACATGCCAGCGAGGTGACAACATGCGTGAACTGGAACAGCGCGGACCTTCAGAGCCTTAAAAGAAAGACTCCCGTGTCACTTTGGCCTTCACAATCTCATGCAAGTCTCTCTTGTGGCCTCCCTGACCCAGAAGCCAAAGGGCAAGGGCATTCTAGGAAATGAAGTCCCAGCCGAGCTAGGTTGCGACAAAGCCACAAAGCCTGCAGCTCAGGTCACCAGGCTGGCGCCACCGTCCTGGGTTTGAGCTCACTGCACGCAAGCCAGCCAACCGGCTCTAGGCATGCACAGGAGTGTCCATCTCATTCCAGGGGAGCAAATTCCATCAGCCCCTACTGACCTTCACCACTTGTGCAGCACGAGTCAGGGGGTCTCATGCCCAGGTGTGCCTGCAGGTGAAGGGGCGGTGAGCACGTCCTAAACGAGCCTTCTTCATCGGTTGGAGGCCCAACACTTCCAGGAAGTGCTCTCAGGGCTTAACAACAGCAACAAACGGATGTCGATGGAACCGAAAACTCGAAACTATATTGTCAGGCTGACGCGTCCTGAAATTGTCTCAGTCCACAGAATTGGTCCTCTTCCTTGAAGGAGGCTTCTCAACTGCAGATGCATCTATTATTCAACCACCTGAGGCTGCAGTCTGAGGACTCCTTTGTTGATTAGCACTGGACTAGGCATAGTGGGCGATTTTGCTGAATCTATGCACTGAGGGTCAGAGGAACACGTTTCTGCAGGTGAAGGGGCACTGCCTGGAATTCCAACGGGTTAAGACTAGCACGGACTATGGGGATCATCTAGTCCAGGGGTGGGCAAACTTTTTGACTCGAGGGCCACAATGGGTTCTAAAACTGGACCGGAGGGCCGGAACAAAAGCATGGATGGAGTGTTTGTGTGAACTAATATAAATTCAAAGTAAACATCATTACATAAAAGGGTACGGTCTTTTTTTTTTTTTTAGTTTTATTCATTTCAAACGGGCCGGATCCGGCCCGAGGGCCGTAGTTTGCCCACGGCTGACTAGTCCCATCTGCCCTTGACAGATGAGGAAAGTGACGTTTGCAGAGGGGAAGAGCCTGCTCTAAAATCATGAAGCTGAGCAGTGGCAGAGCCAGAATGAGAATCAGGGGCTCCGTTTCCAGGTTCCTGCTTTTCCCCAGAACCACGCTGTTTACCCAAGGCGCCTTCTAGTCAGTGGTCGGCAAACTCATTAGTCAACAGAGCCAAATATCAACAGTACAACGATTGAAATTTCTTTTGAGAGCCAAATTTTTTAAACTTCAACTATATAGGTAGGTACATTGTTATTAACTTAATTAGGGTACTCCTAAGGCTTAGGAAGAGCCACACTCAAGGGGCCAAAGAGCCGCATATGGCTCGCGGGCCGCAGTTTGCCGACCACGGTCCTAGGGAAAGAATGGCGCCGCAGGCTAACTCTGGCATGCTTAAGGATTTCTTTCATAATCCCTGTTTGCAGTGGCATCTTTCAGATATGGAAATGTAACGTCCATCCCTTCAAGCTTTTTACACAGGTGGGTTTTGTATGTGTGGGTGTGACTTGTAGCTCCTCCTGGTTGGCCATGGGGTCCATTCCTGGTTCCCCTGGGGAGCTGCTCAGGGCTCCTTCGGCAATGAGGGCCCTTCCTCCTCGGCTCCATTCCAGCTCCATTCCCATCTCCCGGGAAGAGCGAGAGAGCCCCGTTGGTGATGGTTCCCAGAACCCAGACTCTTGCTCTAGGCAACTGTCCTGGCGGCTTTCATTTCAAAGGGTAAACCGGAGCTGCTCCCCAGGTGAAAGCCCCAGGCCCTCCAATGCAACCATCCAACAGGAACTGCAAGATACTATTGTTATTCTGTTCAGCTTTTCTCCTTTCATTCTCCGGCTCAGGGCAATGACCACAAATGAGGCATTAAAACTCAGTCCTCACAAAAAGTTTGGGAGACCTCCTGTAACCCGCAAGATCGCCAAGTCCACTTGAATGGTACAGGTGAGACAAAGCAAGACTAAAAGCATGGGATGCCGGAGCTGACGGGGATCCCTGGTCCCTTTTCACTTGTCACATGAAGACACCAAAGAAGGCAGTGAAGTGACTGTCCAAGGGCAAACCACTTGTTCATAGCAGACAACAGGACTGAAGTTGTGGAATCTTGACTTCTTGCCGGGTTTTGTTTTTTTTCTCACCACCACGTGCCAGTAAGGCATTTATGATCCACTCAAATAGATATTTTTACGGGTCATTTTAGATCATCTGCCTAAGGGCTATTTCAAGACAAAAAGCGAAAGCAAAACAAAAACTAGGAGACAATATACCAATCTATGCCACCCTACAAAGCCGGATGCCAGGCACAACCGCAAATACTGCTCAGTGTGGGCACAGCCTTGCCAGCCAATGTCACCTGTGAGGACTTCTTGTTCACTGGGCGGGCAGATGCACATCTAGAGCTGAGGTCCGACCGTCAAGCGTGGCCGCGTTCTCTCGTCCAA
Source organism: Myotis lucifugus (assembly GCF_000147115.1). Lineage (NCBI taxonomy): Eukaryota > Metazoa > Chordata > Mammalia > Chiroptera > Vespertilionidae > Myotis > Myotis lucifugus. The sequence goes on from NW_005871092.1 coordinate 7,421,213, forward strand.
CACTTACTTTTCATCATTAAAAACTGCAGCTGTTTTTCCTTCAGAGAAGCTGACCCGAATGGACAAACTAATTTATTCTTTGAGCTAAAATGGGGTTTTAAAAAGTACACCAGCTCAAAGAGATGGGCTCTGCGTGATAGTTGAAAGTATTAGAATTGGTAGTAATACAGACAGTGTCATTCTATGTTTGAAAGTGTATTTGGGGAAACTGCGGACAAGTGTATTAAAATCTCCAGAAAAGCAGGTGTCTGGAAGGAACGAGAGTAATGCCACAGCCCTTCGCGGCTGTTGTAGCTGTGGGAGGGGTTCGGGGTGGGGGAAAAGTAAGACTTCTTATTTTTACACAAGGGGGACTATGAAACTGACGTCCTCGCTGGAGTTTCCCCAGGAAACTACTTTATAAAGACAGATTTAAATCTTGTCGTTTTCCGTCCTTGAAGGTGGTAAATATGATTGCGGCTTTATCCATTTTTCTTGTAAATGAAACAGAGTTCAGACCGTCCGGCTGGCTGTGCGTCATTTGTTGGATGGCTGCCACCGACTAATGCAGACGTCCCACTGGGAGACCAGGGAAGAACGAGACTTTGATTCACCAGATTGTGTTAAATAGTCCAGCTGTTGCGATTTGAAAGATAGTTACCTCCGAAGTGAAATAGAAATGAACTTGGCATTTATGCCGCAGACCATTTTTAGACTGTTTGGCAATCAGCTTTTCAGGGGGAGCATTTTATAAAATAACTCTCGCCGCTTTAAAAGTTTCATTCACTGTAATGTTCAAAATGTCCCACCTTTATATTATCAGTAAAATTAAGCCTGAGCGATAGGTAGAATTTGCATGAAATAAGCATTTCCCCCTTCATTTCATGAGCTTTGATTGCACTCAATTGAGCTCAGAACCGTGTCGATTAGGGCTCTTTGGGGCATTAGTTAATTGGAATTGCAGCCGAAATGTTAGCTAGAATTTGTTGAGCATAATTGGAACGTGGAAAGTTGATTCTGAAAGGAATTTCATTGAATGCAAACAATGCTGTGCTTTTGAAAAATTAGAATGCTGCGTTTTTCCTCGCTTCTGAGAGTCGAGTCCTTCGTGAAGTTCAGCTTCGGCAGGACCCTTCGCGATTGTTCTGGTCCTTCTGGTACAAGTGCGGTTTGGAGTCAGGTCTTCCCTTTTATCAGCAAGTGCCCCCCCCCCCCCCACACACACACACCCTCCACACCCTGTCCACACCCCCTGCGGCTGAGAAAATGTGGCTGCTTTCTGAAAGGGCTCCCGACTTGTGCTCGGACACCAGGCTTCATAGGGTGGGGTTCGGATATTGCCTCCCAGCTTTGATTTTGCTCTTCGGTGCAGGTCTCTAGCAGGGTGGCCTCGCAGGCCCGGGGCGCGCCACGAAGCCTCGCCCCAGTTCTTCACTCCGCTAGTGGGAGTCGGACTGTGGACACTTACACGTCCCCAAATACACTGGCCCACGGAGGCTCAGGACACTGGATCGTTCTCGCCAACAAAACCAACACTGATAATGCAGGAACTAAGATTAACTTTAGGTCGAACATTCTGAAATGTCTCACACTTTTGGGGGGGTTACCTTCAAAGCTTTTTGTAATCTTGCACCATTTGAAGGGACCCTGAAAGATCCTGACTATTAAAAGGGAATGTTATTTAAGCAATATTTTAAGAGACTTAACAGTCTTCCATAAAATTACCACATATCATACTGGCCCCTCAAGAGAGGGGCCGTGCACTAAGCACTGGCCATTTAAATTCTAGACTTTCAGAAGAATGTTTTTAAATTTGTAAAGATTCCTCTTTAAATTTACTGTGTCGTATACTTTAAATTCTCTTTTAAGAGGGGAAGTCACAGAGAATTCTGTGTGCGTCTTTTCATATAGTTGCATGACCAAGCAGATTTCAGATGAAATGTGTCTAGCAGGTTTCAGAAGTTAGGTCAATCTGTCCTTACATATGAAACTGCATTTACGTTTTAATCGGCTACTTCTATTTGAAGAAATTAAATACCCAACTACACGCAAATAAAAGGAAACACAAACACTACAGAGACTACTGAAAGATGTTTTTTTAAAAAACTTACAAAGCACCAAAAGCAATCTGGTTCTCTAAGCAGAAGGGATGTATTTTATGCTAAGTCCCTTAACATCACAGGTATTTGCAGCAACTGGAGGCAAATGTTAGACGGCAATTAATTCTTTGAGAGAACCGAGAATTACTCAGCAGCACTGTAACAGTCACTGTGAGATTTACTCAGCAGAACTTTAACGTGAGGGTAACAGAGTCTCCACAATTAACCTGGAAGAAGCTGCCGTCTGTACAGCAACTCAGAACACGTGTGAGACAAAACTGCCCAGCGGATCTTCCGGCCAATCCACAGGGTAACCCCTCGGGAGAGGGGGGGGGGGCAGGAAAAAAAAGAGTAAGTGAGGGGATCTCGACTTCCAGAACATCCAGTTGTCTGCTAATTTTGTTGTTAAAACTTAATGGCCCGTGGGCAGGCGCACAGGGAGCAGCTTTGTGGCTGAGCTTCGCCGCGCAGAGCCGTTTCCTGCAGCGTCTGGACACAATTCGGCGGTACTAAGATTACAGTTGAGAGCAGACAAAATCCTTTAATTGTGTAAGAGCATCAGATTAAGCAGTAACTTCCATGCTGTCCATTCTGCCAGCGAGCAGTCTCTTCTCAGAAAACAAATGTCTACTAAGCACAGGAAGGGGCCCTCCGTTCTCCCCCCACACCATGCGCAGAACACGCACCCACAGGCGCACACCCACCTTCACCCACATGCACAAAAGGGGAGAAGAGAAGAAGGAGGGCGGAGATGAGGAACCGGTAGAGGTGGGAATAAGGAAAGAAAACATGACCTTTCTACCACAGGGGCTAAAAGAACCCTTCTAGTTTCCATTTACTGAACCAAACTTCCCTTAAGGAACAGTTACATGGCCAACCAAATTAATTCCTAGCTGAGATCACTATCTGAGGGAAGACTTTAAGCCAAGTTTCCCTAAAAGTAAGTTAGGAGTCTCAATTGCTCTTTGGTGACATATTTCAAAGGCGGGGCTTCTCAATTTCATTTTTCTACATTAGCTTCACCCTGGAGATAATGAAACAAAACTGAAGAGACCAGTTAGAGGTTAAACAACGATCAAACCAATCTTACTTTTAATTCAAAACCCTTTGAAAGGCAATTCTGTTTTTTCCTTCACAGACATGTTTGACTATCACACTAACCAAGAGACATCTAAAATTTATCTCTTATCAACAACCCTTGGTGTTCAGTTAATGGCTCAAACAAGATGAACTCTTACAAAAACAAATCTGTGTGCGGCCAAAAGTCACATGTATTTAGAGGCACCAGAGCTAGAAATTAAATGCAAATTAAAATAAAAATGGTTTCATTGGAAATAAAAATTTTTTTATTGAACTCCTGTAATTGCTACATGGGTTTTTGTTTCTTAAATTTTGTTTCTTAAATAAAAGCATCTTCCAGGGCACAATGTGACCTGCTTTGACCTCCCAAACTCAAAAGGTAAGGTAGCTGCCTATCTGGTGGTTAAAAAGGAAATTTAAAAGAGCTTGATAAAGCTTAGAGTTTGGGGGAGATCTGGGATTGAAGAGCAGCATGATGAACTAGAGAAGTGTTAACTAGAAGAGTCTCTGGCAATTGTGGCTTAAAAGCATCTTCGAGAATGACCAAGGGATGAGGATACAGTTATGGAATCACTGAAATCAGACCAAGTACAATGCAACCTGAGTTCACTTTCAAACGGATTCTCGCCTTTGGAGCAGTTTTATGGCGGTACTGTAACTAGATGAAATGAAAAACCATCTTTGAGGTTGACTGCTTATTTAGTTGTAACTATCAGGAGGATATTCACCTTCCTGAAAGTCATCAGTAGAAAAAGAGAACATGGATGAATGAAGCTCAGTATGGATGAGTAGGGCCACATCTAGATGTCGAGATGAAAAGGCAAGGTGGCAAGAATACAAGATACTCTTGGACCTCTGCCTGACTGTGATGCAAAGCTCTGTTCAGATCTGCTCTCCTCTTTCTCCACCCTGAAGGCCCTCTTGCCCTACTTCTGTTATAACAGAGATGTCCCAAAACATGATGACCCATGGACACTAAGCTCAAAGTAGATCAAAGATGGAGCTACCTCGCCCTAGCTGGTTTGGTTCAGTGGATAGAGCGTTGGCCTACGGACTTAAGGGTCCTGGGTTCAATTCCAGTCAAAGGCATATGCCCGGGCTGCGGGCTTGATCCCCAGGAGGGGACGGGCAGGAGGCAGCCAATCGGTGATTCTTTCTCATCAATTACAGGAGTTCAAAACATCATTGATGTTTCTATCTCTCCTTCCCTCTCCCTTCCTCTCTGAAATCAATATATATAAAGATGGAGCTATCTCAAAGAGGTACAGCAGAAAGTGGACGCAACAATAAAACACCTTGCTTAGGCTGGTGACAGAAATATTCATTTTAATCCTTGTAATTAAGTACTAACTGTATGTCTTGCCTTCTCACAAGTCCCTAGGAAATAGATCCATATACTGCACATATCTCTAGCTCTACAATTTACCAGGCAGGAGTTACTCAATTATTTGGAATACACAACATACGTTGATTTTAAGAATTTATTAAAATAAAAAATTTTCCAGGAATAGCTGATGTTATTTAATTTTCTGGTTAAGTGAGGATCTTATGCAGAAAATATCTCTGGTTCTACTCTTACTTTACAACCTTTCTTAGATTAGAAAACTTTCTTGTCTACCCGAGGCTAATCAAGTGAGCCTACCGGAATCTTCTACAACTGACTGTCCCTGATAACTTTATCTTGTGTAAGTGCAAAGATGCAGAAGGTATGCAAGACTGAGCTGGAGGAAAATGACTCCTAGGCACTTAAAATATGTTTAAAAGACCAGATAGGCCAACCAAACAACAAACAAAAATCTCTAATATTTGGCTTATGAATATGTGTAAGTGTTGAATAATGGGGGACTGCTGGTTAATTGAGTACTTTAATTGATACTCTACTGTTTTGTTGACACTAAAATGTACTCATTTATTCATTTATTCAACAAGTATTTCCTGAGAGCCTACCACAGGGCAGGAATTTTTCCAGGTGTTTGAGATACACCTGAGAACAAAACAGACACACACAAAAAATCCTACCCTCATGGAGCTTACGTTCGAGCAGGGGAAGGGAGAAAATAAGCATTAAATATAATGAATAAAGCACATAGTGGATTAGAAGATAACTGTTGTGGGGAAAATGGAGCAGGTTGAGGAGGAATCAAAGTGTAGAGGAAGATGAGTTATAATTTTAAATAGGGTGGTCAGGGTAGGCCTCATTTAAAAGGTGACATTGAGCAAAGAAATGATGGAGATGAGATAGGTCACGTCGCTGCTGGGGAAAGGGCGCTCTGGGCAGAGGGGACAGCAAAAGGAAAGGGCAAGGGTGGATGGACACCTGGCCAGAGAGGCTAAAGTGGGGGGAGGAGGGGAGGGAGCGAGTGGAAGGGACTGGTGTGTGTGTGATAATGTGAGTACTCCAGGCTACTGTCATCAATCTCCTCCCTTGACCTTGATTCCCTGTCAAGAGCCGACAGTGCCACTCACCTGAAACACTGTGGCGGCCTCTCCACAGACCAACATAAAGATGCAATTACTGGAGTGCAAAGATGGCCTTGAAAAGCAAGGGAAACATCTCACTTTGGACCGCTGATCCGACTTCCAAGTGCTTTGACAATTCAGGTCTATGATAGGAGGTAAGACAGCGCGGTCTGCCTCTACCTTATGGTTTGCATAACAGAGTGAAGCCCGTAAGTCACAGGAAGCCAGAAAGAGTCCTGAAAATAACCCTTCTCCTTCCTGGCAGTGAGACTAGTTTCCAGGAATCCTGACAAATCACACGCATTTTCCCTTGTAAAGCTTAAATGTAACTACATTAAGTTCAAGTTCTTGTCCTCATTACAGAGCTGGGTTTCAACATGAATGAAGTGTGCCCGTCTGGGAAGTGAATGATTACCACGTACACACACAAAATACGCGGATTCCTTTAGAGAGTCTAATTGTACTGAAACAGATTTTTTCAGAAAGGCGCTCTTCTGTCCTAAGTGACTTTCTTGTATGAAAATACATGGCATTCGTTATTTCAGCTAAAGAACGTCAAGAACTGAATAATCAAGCGTTCGGGTGCGAGGTTTAAAAGTTAATACAGCAGCACAGAGCGTTTGTATTAACGCTTTAAGTAGATAAATTAAATTGAAATGTGTCTCTTGAGCAGTCATTGAACAAGCAAGATGAGAAATAAATTGAGCTCACATAGGCCTTTATGGCATCTAACAACTGTGTCTGTCAACACGCGGATCCTTTTCACTGTCAATTCGACACGTTTTGCAGACCTTGGGCCTGCAATTATTTCATTTCCTTTCTTGGGAATGTAATTTCCACTTACTTTTGGAGAATAAAAGGCAGACAAAAGGAAGAAGGAGTCGCAGTATTTTCTGATTAAGATTATCTGTGTAAAATGGTAAAGGGGGGAAAAAAAATCTATACACACACACTGAAGCATTTCTCAGAAACGAACTTGTCTCAGCCAAATTGCTTTTGTGTCCGGATACTGGTTCAAATGTAGCGAAAGTGCTGATGTCAAATTAGGTGTTAAACGAATTTAACAGGAAAGATGAAGAATGCATATAGATCATCTTTCTGTTAGAACCGTTCAAATGCAGTCAAAAGAAAGGCAACGCATGACTGCAGGAGAAAATGCGCTCTGAAACACAATGAAATTAGATAAAACTGTAAATCAGCATAGAAGGCCATTCATTCCAAAAGAGAGTGGGGGAAAAGGTTAATAGTACCAATGAGAAAGGCAAGAATGGAAGAAAATGCCAATTGGGAAAAAGAGACCTAAATTGAATTTCAACTTCATTTGTCCAGGCTTCACCTTTTAAACTAAGACAGGTAGAGGCACAAAAAGGGCTCTTTCTCTCCTGACAGAGCAGGAAATCAGAGGTTTAATTAACTGTGATTATAATTACAATCGGCTGATCTGATTCGTCTCACCTCTTCCTTTTCTTCAAGTGACAAACCCCCTGACATCCTGGCAAGAGAAGGAAAGCAAAACTAGACTAATTTCAAAAAGAGCCTGCCACTGTTATAAAACAAACCGAAACACAGTCCGTGGCAGGATTAACTCGGTGACCAGAGTGTCACTGTCAAGCCAGTCTATTGAGATAACTGTTTACAGGGTATGTTTTCATTCTCGGGGTAGAGAGATATTAAGGCACATCTTTCTGTGAGCACCAGAAAGTGAGGCTGTGAAAAGGTACCCTTCAAAGGACGTTGGAAGATGGGAGTTCTTCTGAAAGATCTAGCATCTTCTTCAGCTCCTCGTGAACCATTAAGAGGGATGATGTAGGCATTTAATCTTGAAAGAATGACTCGGTATCTTTGGATGCTGAATAATGATCACCCAGCTCACCCCGCTGTGAGGAACCTGATTAGCAAACCAGTTTAGGGGCAGGAATTCTCTTTACACGCGTCTGCTTTGGATAAGAATAAGACCTCCAAACTAGGAGCCTATTGGCTCATCGAAAAGAGGAAGAAGAGCAGGTACGGGCTCTCTGAAGAGAAAGAAAGCAAAGCAACACACGAGTTAGTTATCACAGACTGTTCTGCACACCAGGTAGTAAAGAGCAGCGTTACTTACTGAAATGTAACCTTGGGACTCGCGCTTCCTTCCAATTTACACGGCCCTTCACCTGGCTCAGGTGCTGGGCTGTTGAATTCTGCCTCCAGAGTTTTCTTGTTCAAGGCTGTTTTTGCTACACTGGATACAGAACCCAACACCGGCATGGATTTGGACTCTGAGGTGGCTAATATCCCGGTTGGACCTTAAAACCAAACACATACCTCCAGTTTAATCATTCTGTGCGATGTTGATGAATAGGGTACTGAAAACAGATGAGCTGAAAAGCCCCCAGGAAGTGAAAAGGCCAAGCTTTGTTAAGATTTCCAGAGCAGGTAAAAATGGTTCTATGAGAAATCTGCTCTGCTTTGGTGGCACTACTCAATGCCCCCGGACCACGCTGAGAAACTGGGTACAGGCCTTTAAGAAACCACAGAACCCCAGGCCATGGTTCTCTCACTGACCGGAGTTCTTAAAAATACTGGACCTGCGAAAACTCTTTTCTTCTCAGAATATGGCTTTCTGGCAGCCCTCCTTGAACCATGTGGCCTCTTAAGAGTTAATTCCTGCCCAAATTCAGCTCTGCATGTTAAACACAAAGTGGACCGGTGTCAAGAGGATCTTTCTCAAAGGCCCATGGAAGACTTCTTAAGCCTTCAACAGCGTTTATGAACATTTTCATTTTAATGTGACTGAGAAGTAAGTGGACTTATTTCCTGTTCCTATACAGACACGGGATTATAAAAATTAAGTGGCAAAGAGTTTGGCTGGTTAGCTTTTTGGCTTTTCTGTTCTTTGGGACAGGATGAAAAACACTCTCGCAGGGCTTGTTACATTGGTTTTTGGCATATCAACCTAAAACTTCTGGGCTCTGAAGCTACGCTCCATCGTGACTTATTTCCTGTCTTTAGTTTGAAAGATACTGTCCTAGGCAGTTTATTTTCAAAGCGAGATTCTAGTATGTTGTTTTTTTTCTTGAAACTGCAAAAGGAATCCTTTGCAAACAAAGAGATTCGAAATTCTGAATATTCTGTTTGAAAAGGCCTTTCCCTCCCACCTGTGTTAATCCCCATGTTGCGTGGGGATGTGGGAGCAAAGAGGGGAGGGCAGAAAGATCCAGAAAGTTCTTGAAAATATAAATGTGAAGCTGAATTCGAGAATCACTTCCGAGCAACTCTATCCTGCCCTTGGATAATTGTTGGCTGCAGCACTGATAGCTTTAACCAAGCTGTCCTTGTCGGAAGGCAAGATCTGCTTCTGAATGCACCAACGCCTGCCGCTCGTTCTGCGGCTGAAGCCAATTAAAAAGGAGGGAGGGTGGGTGAGCTGAGCCAGAGCTCTTATTTTTCCTACAAAAGGGAATGAAGACAAATGCTTAATGTGTAAGATTATTATTATTATCATTACCGCATCGGGTTTAAGCTGCCCAGTGTTTTTCAAGAGGCACTCCCTGCTCTTTGAAATGTCAGCTTGCTGGGTCACAAGTCTAGGTAAGACAAGGGAGTATCAGGGTCAAAAGAAAAATTCTAGGCCCAGTCAGCACGACTAGGTGGTTGAGCATCGACCTATGAACCAGGGGGTCACAGTTTGATTCCCGGTCCAGGCACAGGCCCGGGTTGCGGGCTCCATCCCCAGTAGGGGGTGTGCAGGAGGCAGTCGGTCAATGTTTCTCTCTACTCGATGTTTCTATCTCTCTCTTCCTCTCACTTCTTCAATTAAAAAAAAAAAAAACAAAAAAAAACCCTTATTTTTTCTAAGAAAAATTCTAAAGAAAAAGGTGCTTCACTGGCCCTTGGGATCTGAGTTCTGCAAACCCAGGCTACCTCTGCTTCTCTTAGGAGGCCTCCTTTCTCCACTCTGTGACCTCGCATTTAGCTTTCCTTTAGCTTGTGTGTAGAAGAAAAAAATCCCAGAGATTAAGTGTACCTGAGGCACAAACCTATCAAACTCATCCTCTGTAATTTGCTCCCACCATGCAGCGGGGCTGATGTAGGTTCCTAACCCACCCCTCTCTGTCCTGGAATTTTCCCTGGAATTTTCCCTTGTCGTTTCATCATCTTTATTAATAGATTTACATGGTAAATACTTCTTCCAGTTTGCTGCTAGGATAACAGCTGTACCATCTTTTTAAAAAAGGTATTTCTTTTACTAGATTACAGAGTTTGTAGGCTTTTTTCCTCCCCCCCCCCCCCTTTGGCTACTAGGGAGTTCAAAAGAAAACTTCTGCTCAATTACAAGTGACTCCCCTCAGTATGTGTACATATCTTATTCTATCTTCCCTCAAATTATACGTTGAATATTTGTATAATGGTGGAAATAACCAATTAAATAAGAGTCTCGCCATGCCTATAAAACATGTTCCTGCCTTCCTCCAAATGTTGAAATATTCAAATTTCCAAACTAACTAAAATGAAAATATTTCCTGGTGCCTCCCGCTGAAAACTAACTCTGAAATAGTGAGTGCTTCATGTCTGACCAAGTTCATGAGTGAGGTTAAGAATGTTTCTGGAGGACCAAAAAGGTCAGTGGCAAAATACAAAATTGGCAGAACACGAAAATGCCATCCACAAAGTCCCACCAATCAACGGTGGCTACCTGAGTGCTTTAAGGATGAGATGCTGGAAAAGTCACAGCACGGATTAAGCCACAAAATGAATGATTCATATGGAGGCTGCTAAATGCTTGTAAACCAATCTCAAGGAGGGAAAAAAAACCCCACTCTTATGGCAGCCTTTAACTTTTCTGAGAGGTGGCTGTTTGGGGGCGGGATAGAGGGGGTTCTTATAGGATAGTAACAGCAAAATTTCCAGATCAAACAAAAAACTGATTTTTTTTTTTAAAGAAGGAAACAAAGGCTTCATCTTTTCATAGTAATGGTTTGGCTGGTGGTATGCTGCTTCCAGTTTAAGAAACCAATTTACTCAATTGTTTGAGTACGTCCCTATGTGAGAACCACAGCCTGCTTATCAAAAACCCAAATCCTTAATACTCTAGCAACTTAAACTTGACATACACTTGATGGAAATGCAAATTAAACTGTTACAATGGGCTAAGCTCGTGGGAGTTCACAGGACTAAGTCTAAATGATTCAGACTATTAGCTCTAGTTGCTGATTAATTTTACTTCAGTTTTTCAAAGCCAGCCTCCTGGCCTCAAGAAAAAAAAACTCATAAAGGTTTCTGCTAATTCCCATGATCAGTTGACAGGAAAAAAAAAATATAAAGACACACCAAGTTCGTTAGGGAACAGATTTTGATGTCCAATACATGGGTATCATGACACAAATGCAACTTGTGAGCTCAAGACTTGCTCAGATGGTCACAGCTGGTGACAGAGCTGGAATTTCTCATCACTTGGCTCACAGGCAGAGACACTAAACTAAATGTTTGTGAAGAACAAAGACAATTTCTCTACAATTGTAACTGATGTGTAATTACTACTATGATGACTGATTATCGTGTGCTCACTCTGCCAGGCACAGTGGCTAAGCACTTTTCATATATTGACTGACTTGATCCTTAGAACAATCCTATGAGGTAGTGCTTTTATTCATCTTACTTTATAGATGAAGAAACTGAGGCACAGAGAGGCTGGGTAATTTGTGTAAGAGCAAGCAGCTAGCAAATGGCAGAGCTAGGATTTGAACTCACACTGTCTGGTTCCAGAGCCTGTACTCAATGCTACATTGTTGCCAAAGCCCATCCTGAATGTCTTTGCACAAGGTCATCATGCATGAAGCAAACCAGATCTATAAAAGCCTGATGACCTACTGTTAGGTCTGATCAAATAACTGAATCGATAACGATACCCCCTCCCCTAGGAACTGACCTTTAGACCACTTGACAACCAACATTCCCTTTTGCTTAGACCACATTCCACTTGCTAAGACCATTATCCTTCCCCTCCGGACCTTCCCAGGATCTGGACCCGCCCAGAGAATCCTCCGCCCAAAAAAAAACCCCACCTAGAGTCCTTTAAAATCTCTGACTCCCATCACTCGGAGCTGATGCCATTTTGGTCTCAGCCCTGCTGCTAGCAGATGTAACAATACATTTATAATTTTTGGCTTCAAGCATTCCTCCTTCGGTGACCCTAACATTTGGTGCCAAAACCCGGAATGGTGAGGGGACTTTGGGGCAACTACTATACATTGTGGTCACGCTGAAGGGGATGTTGGTTGCGAAGTGGTCCAAAGGTCAGTTCTTAAGGAAGGGGGTATCAATTCAATGATCTGATCAGACCCAGCACCTACAACTACATAAGTAACATGCCAGTGAATAAAAGTAACATAAGCATGCTTACGAGAGATCCGTAAGTACCTGTCACCAGCCAATACTTCTCACTCACATTAAAAATATTTAGTAATGATTCTAAAAAGATAACTTCACGTTAAAAGGGAACTCAGAGGCAGACGCTGCAGAGAGGAAGAGCGCCGTGGAGAAATGAAACCAGCTTACTACTGCTCCCTGCTTCTGCGGTCACCTTCCTGCGACGCAGGATCCTCTCTAACTCACTCTCGCTGCTCTCAGTGTGAAGGGATTTTAAGCTTCTGGAACTAGTGGATTTGTTAAGTGTCCCCTAAAGTGAAAACAAAACAAAACGAAAAAGGTTAATAATGGCTTAACACAACATACAAAAGAACATAAAAATAAAACCACCAAAACATTACCAGAATTTGAATGGAATTCGAAAATAAAATGAACTTTACATATATATATTTTTTTTCATGTGCATATCTTCAACAACACATAGTGTTGGCTCATTTAAGAAGATGCTCCTGAGGCTGTAAGATGTTAGCTCTCATATCAAAAGAACAGGACAAGAACACCCCTGGATGTGCTAACTACACGGAATTCAGTGGCGGGAAGGTACCTGCACAACGATGATTGAGATTCTGATGTGTGCTGATCCGTTGCGTGGAGAAGAGGATGGACATATCGAACTCACCTGAGAAGCGTATCTTGAGACGGCAGCAGCCACATGCTACAGAATCAAAACCCTGGTGGCCCTAAAAAACGTGTGGCTGATTCTTCAGAGAAGGACCTTGACTGCACAATGGTGCCTCAGTTGCCAAAGGAGGCGCGCAAAGCTCTCCAGTGGCCTGACCCAAGGACATGCTGCACCGGGGCTTCACGGTGAAAGAGGAAGGGTTACACTCCCGCAGGGAGGCGAGGAAGGGCCCGGCACTGGCATCGTGGCTCCAGAACCCTCACAGAGGAGGCAGTGACTGGGTGTCCTTCAGGCCCAGAGATACTGGAGGAAACAAGAGATGCCATCGAGCTGTGCTCCTGCTGAAATCGGTCCTGACCTTCAAGACGACAGAGAACGCCCCAGGCAGTGGTCCCCTGCCCTGGCTGCTCTGGGAAGTGTGTTATGGAGGGAGAGCTATGGAACAGAACACTAACTGATGGTTTGATCAGAGCAAATCAGAACCTCGAGTTTGGTACAATTCGCCTGACTTCGTGCCCGGGTGGGAAGGCAGCTTTTGTCTACCGAGGCTAACCACCAGGCCGGCCTTTGTCATTTCTGCGCTCACCGCGGGCTTGCTCTTTGTTCCCTGCTAATAACTTCCTGCGGACCCTAAGAACTCTACTCGCTAAAAATGATAACTCTTTAGCCTATAAAACAAAGAAGTTTGTAAAACCAGGTAATTACAAATCTCATACGACACAGGCTATTTCGTTGTTTTGTGTAGGAAGGTTTTTTCCTCCCTAACAGCATACAGTTCTAGGAAAGCAGCCTGTGGTCAGGGAGGGCCTTGACTAACAAGATTAGGAGGTTGTATGCTTCTGCAGTCAGATGCCTAACCAAACCGATGTATAGAGCACTTAGATAAGGCTCACATGTTAGTCAAGCATAAATCGCACTCTTCCCCCCACCCCACCCAAAACTACATCTTTCTGCTTTTCATTTATTGCGAATATTCGTAAAATACATTCAAAGGAACACCACGTTACATGTAACACGATAACAGCTCAGTTTATAATTTAAAAATGATTTGCTTTACTTCACAGTTAACAAGCAGATCTGTATCTACTTATCGTAAGGAAGGATAAACACTGAGAAGGTAAGGAAAACAGAACTGACGCCAATTTTGATAAATTTTTAAACATGTACTAGAAAAACCATTTCCAACTTACTTGTGTTTATAATTTAAAAAAACTTACCAGCTGTATTGTATGTAAGCAGATATTACTTAAAGGAATGGCCATTATTATTAAAACAACTCATAAAACCACACTGTTTGAATGTCAAGGACATTCTGTATGATTTTCCTAATGGCTGGAGTTAATGGCTATCTTTTATGGAAGAATTTATCTTTCATAATATTCTCTATTTTTCATTTAGGTGACAGCATTATTTCCTCAAATTCTTGACTATGATGAATGACCCTCTCTTCACCTGATACCGAAAAAACCCATTTTCAAGTTCGAATCCTTGAATCCCACACTTTTCCTCCACTCGCTGACTGATAGGGTTGATTCAGCTAACACATAAGTACATTTTAGATATGGAGGCAATTAGGGGAGAAAGAAAGGTTTCTGCATGACTCTCAACTGAAATAATAAAGGAGCTCAGCTAATAAAGTACGAAGATTATCTTAATTATCCATTTACACTATAATCATAGATTGTGAGAACCAGAAATTAACTTGGGAGCCATCTGGTACGTACAATTCCTTCACCTTACAGAGAGGAGAGCCTCGTGGTTTGGGCCAGATCCCAAGACAAGGCAGTGATAGGGCGGGGCCTTGACCCTGGCTCTTCTAATTCGCAAATCAGTTCTCTATCCCTACTCTGACCCACTTGGATCATGGACCGACCAATTTTAGTCCCCACGTTGGTGAAATGTTCATAATACCAAGTAATCTAATTGTCGGGTGGAAAAATTAACTATTTAACAATTTCTGGGTATTTTGAAAAACTGAAGATGTTCGAGAAAGACCTGTAAGAGAATTTTTTCAAATGCTATTTTTGTTTCTTTGATTTGGAGGCAACTGCATTTGAAGAGAGACTTTTAGATTCATTTGTCTTGATTTAAACTTCAGAAACCACCATATTCACTTTGACTTTTAAATGATTGGGAGACTCAAGATAACCCTTGTGTGACTATAAGACATGAGTATATCATTTTTAAATCTGCGATGTACACCATTTTTAAAAATGAAGTATAAATAGGCTTAGAAAAATGAGTCCCGTCAACACGGAGACTTTACAAATTAGCTGGGAAACTGGACAACTCATAATAGAGTGAGGTTTTCCAAACCAGAGATTTCTTTTCTACGCAGGTGCTAACTTTGAACAACAGGCCAAACCTCTAAGTCGTGGGTGTCTCTTACCACTCAGGTCCCGTCTCATTCACTGCAGCAAACACACCGCTGATTTTACTCCTGGTCTCTGTCCCACCACAGTACTGAACAGGCTGTTTCCTGGTTTCCTGGCATCTCTCAGTCACTTTCCATCTCAGGGTATAACCTGTAGGCTTTTCCTATTCTTTTCCTGTTTATCACATGTCACACTGTGAGGTTGGTGTCATGTGCTTTGCTGGGCACTAAATCTGATCATCCTAATAGTCTGAACTCCAGCAAAAAAGCACTAATATAGCCCTTCGAATAGGGGCTTCTTTTTTCTCTCTCTCACAAGAAGTTGTATGGTTTCTTGGTACCAGGTGGCTGAGCGGGGCAAGTGATCCATCTCCCCTCAAAGGGACTTCTACGGGGGGCAGAGGAGAGTTGCCATTGGGCAAAGAGGAGCAGGGGAGGACACGGTGAGTTCCACTTCTAAATAAACCAAAACAATTTACTGCAAAAAAAATAATATTGTCAGAGTAACAGCTATGATGATACATCAATGCCAGATGAGGTGGAGAAGCCTAGTGCTAAATCCAGGGCGAGGAGGAGAGGGGGAGATTTGCAGAGGGGGAAAAGATGTTTGGACAGTTTTTATAATTTGTAAATGATTTCACAAAAATTTATTTCAGAAATTTCTCTCCTTGAAGTGGCACAAAATTACAGTGAGCGGGATTGTATAGCGCACGTGGTCTTTAAGAGCAATCAGCAAACTTGCCACCTCCGGCATTATCAGGGGGCAGCACACCCTGGGCACTCCAATGTCATATGGATCCCACATAGATGTCTGATTTTTCAAATAAACCTAATCTTTTAGAAGTCACACTCAGTATGGTTGATTCTTTCACTGATGGTCAAAACTCTACTCTAGAATCTCACAGTGCCTGGGGGACATTTTCTTGAACAGGAATTAGCATTACAATGTAGAGACAACAAAAAAGACTGTCATTGCCCTGGCCTGTGTGGCTCAGTTGGTTGACCATCATCCTGTGTACTGAGGGGTCACTCGGTCAGGGCACGTGCCTGGGTTGCAGGCTCGATCCCCCGTAGGGGGCGTGCAGGAAACAGCCGATGTTTCTCTCTCTCTCTCTCTCTCTCTCCCTCTCCCTTCCCCTCTGTCTACAATCAATAAAAACGTATTTTTTAAAACAGGGACTGTCACAGTTCTCCTTAACAGAACACTGGATCACAACATTTTCTCATCACAGAATCCCTTAGCTCACAGCCACATACTTTATCCATGGTTTTAATACTTTCCTCTGTAGGCAGACCAGCATGTGAGCCACCACTACACCTCTCTCGAGTACCAATCCCACTCACCTAACACTAAAGCTAACTAATTAAGCCATTCTGAGTTAAGTCTATTGTTTCCTGCTTGATGAAAGTAATTTTGTTTACCACAATTAGGGGATGTCTACATGCAATGCATAATTAGCACAGTAACCACAAACATGGGAATATCAATTCGTACCTCCGCCCCCATGTTTGTTGACTTACTGTGCATAATGACTGGTATTGAGACTGTAACAGGATCTGAGAACAGGGCTCTTAGCATCTGAAACATTCCCTAAGTGAGGCGTTTGTCTCTGAGAGCAACCGCTGGAGAGGGCAGTCCTCATTTATTCTGCTGGCAAAAGCTCATGCTCTGGAAAGGAGACATATAGCTAGCGGTGGGCATCGAGTGTGTTCTCCAAAGGCTATGAATTAGTTTTAGAAAATAAAATTAGTAACACAAAGAAAGGGGCTTTTATTCTCCAGCTTACCATCAAATCGTTTTCCTAAACCGTGAAAAACGCAGACCGTGACCCTGACATGAACATTCTTGGGTAGAAGCTCAGATTTATAGTTAGATACCAAGAATTCCACTCTCCTGCCCCAAAGTTAAGAGACTCTGCTATACTTCTGTTATTAATAAGCAAGTACCCATCCTCACGCCTGGCCAGACATTTCATCTTCAAGCTGTAATGCAAGGATTGGAGGGCAAGAACAAGAAACAACGATTTTGGCGAACGGGGGACCGCTCTTTCAGAATGCAAACAGCTGAGTATTGATACATTAATAAGCCACCCAATGGAGGAGCCCATAACACAATCAAGTAAACTATCAAAAGAAATGAGGCTACTGCCGATGGAAATAAAACATATCAAGCCAATTATTCACGAAAATCGATTTCAAAGACATTCTCCTTTCATTTTCCCATTAGCTGAGTAATACGCTGAGATCTGTTCTTACCAGTATTCCTTTTAATTCATTCACTGCACTTTCAGAGCCTTTGGGAGATTCTGGCTACAATGAAAAAAAAAGAAAAGTTACTGAGCAACTCATTTTAAAAATATAAACAAACAGTTTACATGACAAAGTGTTGGCAGCTTATATTCACTGTTTTTTAAAATTAGGTCCACGTCTTACTGTTAGGAAAAAATATTAGACAGGTTAGTGCTCCCAGATGGCAGTTGAGTAGAAAATTAGAAGTCATATTCAAAGCAAAAGGACTCAAGCCGCCATGTTCTAAATATCATTTTGTTACTTGTTTGTCATCAGGCACAGAAAAAAAGAATTGGCAAACACCAGACTTCAAAGACTTAATTTCCCATTATTCCGAGTGTCTCACAGCAAGCTTCTCCACGCGGGTCGCTGGGCTTCCACCAGCAAGTGAGGACCAGGAAGGCTGCAGAGCAGAAAGCAAGCGACAGGGCAGGAAACCTCTCTCAGCTCCATGGGCTCCGGGCAAAAGCCAGGGACAGAGACCAGCACACGTTGTTTTGTGAATTTCACAACAGGACTGAGTCGGGACCAGGGACCAGCAAAGAACCAGCTTACAGGAGAACGTGAGCATCCCTGGCTATGAAACAGGAAAAGAGCCTGGCTGGTGTGGCTCAGTATTTGAGTGTCAACCTATGAACCAGGAGGTCACGGTTCAATCCCGGTCAGGGCACGTGCGAGGGTTTCAGGCTCGATCCCCAGTAAGGGGTGTGCAGGAGGCAGCTGATGGATGATTCTCCCTCTCCCTCTCCCTTCCTCTTTGAAATCAATAAAAAACACACACACAAAAAACAACAGTAAAAGACCTCAGAGTGTGTGTAGTCCGACCACTTCGTCTTACTTATAAGGAAAGTTACACCTGGGGAAGGTTGTATTTGAATCAGTGTCTTGATTACAAGCCCAGGTCTCTCCTGGCTACACCATGAACAAAACCATTTGCGTAAGTTCTGGGTATTATATGGACCGGCCCCATCATACCTACCAGTCTCTGTGGATCCCTCACCTCATTTACTGGAGGAAAAATTTAGCATGAGGACCTCAGGAAAAGATCAAAGAAGACCTCTGACCTCCCGCTTCCCGGAGGCGAGAGAGGCAGAGAAAG
The DNA here is from genome assembly GCF_000147115.1 of Myotis lucifugus. Lineage (NCBI taxonomy): Eukaryota > Metazoa > Chordata > Mammalia > Chiroptera > Vespertilionidae > Myotis > Myotis lucifugus. The sequence continues at coordinate 7,439,623 of NW_005871092.1, forward strand.
CCTGCCCGTCGGACAGTGCAAGGACCCCTCAGCCTCTTAGGCCTGGGAAGATGCGAAGGCTGATTCCCAGCAGGAAATGGGAGGTGATTCTTAGCAACCTATAACCCTCTTCTCTCAAAACACAGTCAGAAGAAGACCCCCTGCCAATGTTTAAAAGTGGACCGTCACCGAAAAGGGAGAGAGGGAGAAGGAAGGAGAGAGGTTTGCTGCGCTGGTTGGTGCACATGAGACGAAGGCATTCTCCTTCCCTAGCCTAGGACTTCTGTGAAACAGGCATGCCATCGGTGCCAGCCATCAGTGCCAGGCCCAAGCTCTCATACACGCATCCCCACCACACCAGCACGGCCAACGCCATCCAGGAATTTGGGGAATAGGCAGCTTGAGTTCTGCAGGTAACAAGCCGTGACTTCCGAACGAATGCCCTGGCTAAAGGCACACTCCAACGTGCCGCCGTGCCACCCCGGCCGCGTCAGCCTCGGAGCCCGGGCCGCATGCTTGCACACTTGGGACGTGCCCGGGTGGGCAGTGGCCACCTGTTGTAAAGGGGACTGGCCAGGCCATTCAGCACTACAGCTACACAGTTTCACAATTACCAGCGAAAAACCCACTCGTCCACTGATCCTTGTTCAGCTGTCTTCCAGGTTTGGAATTGACATTGAATAATGTGTAACTGTTGGAAGAGTACATACAGAACATGGATTACTTATCATTTAAGAAGCTTTTAAGGTTGTTTCTAAAGTAATCTGGCTTCTTTTTAACACAGCTTTTTTTTTTTTCCTATAGCAATAGCTTGGTTTTGCTTGTTCTTCCCAAAATAGTGGAGCCGTGTAAGTCCTAAGAGTGTATTCTTTCCAAGGTTCCGCCTGGACCCTGCGTTTTGGAGTGTTTGCACACTTGATCCCATTTGATCGGACAACAACCCCAGGAGTCGGGCAGGGCAGGCGCTGTTCCCCATCTGGGAGGACCAAGCCTGGGTGCAGGGGCGTGTGAGGCCCCACCTCCCACAACAGCGCTCTGTCCTCAGTCGCCAGACACCAGCGCTGAAACAGCTGTACTCGGTTGCTCCTCCTGCTCTACGCCCTGCCCCTGACTTTGAAACTGGCTTTCAGAGCAGCAGCACGAGACGGACTCCCCCCACCCCCCGTGGTCAGGGGTTTCCACGTCACCGCATGTCAGTCTACTCTTGGAGTTACGTCTTCTTTCCAACCCCCTTTCCGTGTTCAGCCCACACCGTGGCCATGCTTGCCTGGCCTGGCCATCTTGCCTGCCTGTGGCCAAGTGGCAACTGTCACAGCCCAGCAGAATTTGTACGGAACAGTTTCACTACTTGGGGACATCGAAGCAGCTGAAGAGAGGCATCTTTGGAGTAAGGAAGAACCTTAAGGTCTGTTTTAAAAGTAGAAGAAAGAGAACCGACCCACTGATATCTTACTAAAGTGAAAAAGTAGTTTTTCCCCCAAGAAAAAAAAGGTCAAGCCCTGGCCAGGTGGCTCAGCCGGTTGGAGCATCGTCACATACACCAAAAGGTTGCAGGTTCGCTCCACGGTCAGGGCATGTATCTAGGTTGTGGATTTGATCCCTGGTTGGGGTGCATACAGGAGACAACTGATTGATGTTTCACATCGATGTTTCTCTCTCCCTCCCTTTCCCTGCCTCTCTCGCTAAAATCAATAAAAATCATGTCCTCGGGTAAGGATTTTTTTAAAAAAGAAAGAAATGTCCAAAACCCCATTATGGGGCCTATTCAAATGGGACAGGTGTACAAGGGGAAGCACTGAACTAGACTCTTAGGGCTTCACGGGTCCTGGCACTCCATGTGGTCTTCAAGTGTAGAAGGCAGCTGATGACAGACACACAAAATCTCTCCTTGAAGTGACCGGGAATCGGTTTGTGAAATCAGTGAAAACAACCATATAAATCTCACTATTTCTCAAAAGTCATCCTAAGTCTGTTCTGGCATGAGTATGTGACCCCGGCCCCTAGCTCCTGTCCCCCGCCACACCCCGACACAGACACAAGTAGAAGCCTCAGGAAGGCAAGAATTTTTGTCTCTCCTGTTTACTGCTTTATCCTCAGTGCCTAAAGCAGTACCTGGCATTCATCAGGTACTCGATAAGTACTTGTTAAATTACACAAAATAGCCAGGAATTAAAGAAAAGAAAGAGTAGTGGCATAACTGTTATCTGTTTGGTATAACAGTTCCTCTCAGTGTCTCTCTCAAGTTGATGGCAGCCTCCTACAAGAACAGGACTTCGTTTCCATGGTGATATAGGGCTACCCTGGGTCAAACAGAATCCTCCTGAAACCTGCTTATGGAAATGAAGGCTTCTATGACACATTAGCCTTATCCTAAGATGCGACAGTCAGTCCGGATACAGCTTGCATCACATTTCGAAATTTCACATTCAAAGCAAGACACATCCGGGGGGAGAGAACGCATTTAGTCATTCCATACCTGTGCCTTCGGCCTCGCTGCCTGGTTAACGGGTCTAAGATGAACTCCCTTTTTAATCCTGTCCATCATCTCTTCAACGGCTTGCCTCTTCAGATCCGTGACTTCTTCAGCTATTCAGAGAGCACGCACAGAAATCATCTTAGATTACAGGAAAACCGCCACGTCCTATTTGTGGTGGCTTAGATTGTACTATGTAATGAACCGCAGTCATTTTTCAGACAAAGTCACAAAACACCAACAATTTAAGGTTAAGAGTTACCAGATAGCAACATATTTTTCATAAAAGTCTTTTAAGAAAAGATCTGCTTTGAAAAATAAGCGTTATAAATTTTGAGGTCTAATTTGCAGCCTGGGAATCAATAGCGGCTCATCTGTGTTAGGCAATTAAGTGGATTTTGTTCCTTTTGTCAGCAGAACGTGAGACCTGAGTTTCTACCGGTCTTTAAAAACCCAACTTTGTAGCTAACCCCAAATAATCATTCGTCTTTGTCTCAAAGATATTTTTATAAGTCATAGTACATCCTATGTCAAAGAAATCAGCCCGAAGAAGAAATAACTATCAAAAAGCCCATTTGAAAATAAATGATCAAAATGATTCTTTTACTTCTCAAAAGAAATTAAGTCAAAAGATGAACAGCAAAGAGATAAAAATTTCTTTTTTAAATTGCCATCTTTTGTTTAGGAATCACACGGGAAGGAAACATTTAAGCAAACCTTTTTCAAGTCTTTTAAAATTGTCAATGTTAAAAGCAAACACACACCTAGAAATGACTGCAATTGAGTAATTAAGTTTGATTTAAAAATTTCAATGGTCTATTGTCTAACCTTTGCACCGTTTTGCTGCAAAAACAATAAAGCTGTTGAAATATGTGTCAATTAGATGAATGCAACTGTGGGGAGCTTCAACCTGTTGATCAGAATACAGAAATTTGTCTCTTTTGCAGAATAGCTTGACCAAAAAGCACGGAATCATTTTTGGAATATTTATCACTATTAATGCGATTCTAGATCTCGTGTTTACCTCCACCTAAGGCACCGCAGCCAATATAGTTACGTTAAAACATTTCATAAAGACCTTCTAATTAGCATCTTTAATAAGACTCCACATGGTGGGGCATCTAGCGGCACTCAACAAGAATCTACCTACTGACTGACTTTGTAAGTTTGGGCTTTAAGTGGCTATTAATATTTTTATTATTTGAGCAGGAAGAGCTACGCCCCAAAAGGATGGTTTCTAAATGGAGACGATCACAACTACATCCCCACGCCGACTGACAGTAGGGGCAGGCTTTGCCCTAAGAAGGCATAAACCATGGCTTCTTTTTCTGCTATATAGCCAAAATTCTCTAGCAGAAGGTTCCAGAAATGATTACTTGGGCTTAGTCACAAAGTTGGGCTTTTTCAGAGTCCAGAAGGTTCCATCCTCCACACTCTGTGAGCGCCGTAGTGATGGGATCACTGCTACATTCATTGCGTAACCTAGGTTTCCTGACGCAGTCCTTATTTCCAATAGTACTGTCATCCTCACAAGCCATTGGAATGCCGGGAATTAAAATAGCCAAACAGCATTTTTCATATCCAGAAGTAAAAAAAAAAAAAAAAAAAGAAGTGGGAAAAATGGCACCAAAGTCAGAACTCATCCACTAGAAAATGAAAAGGAGAAAACTGGGGGTTGATCAACTATGAGCCCTTAAGTAGCATTTTCCTGGGGAGCTTCTGCTGATGGCTCACCAACACCAACAAGGGGACAAAGAAGAAAATTATTATGGAAAGAAATTCATTCATTCATTTGTTCATTCACTCACTCACTCACTCACTCACCCATTAATACCTAAAATAAAGCACTATTGCTGACCCTATTCAAAACCAAAGGAGATAAAATCCAGACCTGTCGTTCAAGCACCTAGTATGGGTATGGAATTTCTTCCTGGGAATTAAAAACAAAAAAAATACAAAGGACACATTTGATGTTCAAAAAGGCTGCCATTTGGAGTGAGACTTGGGAAGAGCTCATGGCAGCAGTGCCTACAAACAGATTAGCGCTCTGTAAGGAACGACTGAAATCCAATTAAATGCACCACACAAAACTACTTAAGGCAGACAGATGGAGAATTATGGTCAACACCATTCAAATCTGCTGCAGCATCTAACATAGCAGGAATTTAAAGTAGTTTCTTATTTTTGCTTGCCAGCATCATAGTGATAATTCAGAGCAGTGCCACTATCTGGACTGTGTACTGATTCTAAACCAGACTTTGATTTCTCTGTCTTTTTCAAATGTAAAGGCTTAATTGGTCTTAAGGAAAAAGAAATCACTCTTATCAGAGTCCCTGCTCGGGCACAATACGCGGGCAACGCTGGGTTAGCTACACAAGCTTTCTTTCTCCCTGACCCTGTTTTTGAACCAGCAAAAAGCAATCTATACGAACTTCTCAACTGCGAAGCTGTTCTAATAAATCTGCAAGAATCGCCCACGGAGAGCTCGCGGTCTGTTTTGTAATTCTCTCTGCAATCATGCAGTTGGTAATTGTCTCACAAAAGCATGTAATCAGGGGGACAATGGAAATATGCAGGGGACTGGAGATTAAAGAAAGGGGACAAATGAAGACAACAGGTCTAATGTTATTGAACTGCCACAGGGAAATAAAATCAAATGTTCTTTGAGTTAGTGCTTCAAGGTCAGTCTTGGATCAGAAAGCTATGTGTAATTAATAGAGGCTTAAATCTTAAGACCCACTTGAAAAATAATTCCTTAAAAGAAGAAAAAGAAAGGAAGAAAAAGACCCACAGACAAACCATCACCTTATTGCTCAATAAAATCTTTTATTATTACCTAGAAGAAACTAAAATGAATGTTTAATGCCAAAGGATTACTTTTCTCTTTCAGAAACATTTTTTTCTTAGAAGGCATTAAAAAAAAATCAATGCCACCATGACGCACAAAATTTCTATAGAACACATCATGGTTGAACGAGTCTGAATTTGACCCGAGGTCATAAAGTTAAGGAAATTTCCTTAACTACAATGATCACAAGAGCCTGCCAAATCAGGACTCCTGCCCCACAATAGGGTGGTTAGGACGTTGTCCAATTTGTTATTTATTTCTTTTTAGCTAACATGTTGGGTATTTTCTATATGCTAAATATTACTCTAAATGCTTTACATGTTATTAATTCTCACAACTCTATGAAATAGGAACCACTATTATCCCCACTCTATGGATTAGTAAACTGAGGTAAGAAAATATCAACCAATTAATGACCTAAATATGTGAAATCTCAGAATGTGTCCAATAACTGCATTCTTATCAAAATTAGTTACTAACTTCAAAGTCTATAATGATTTCTTATATTTAAACCTTAAAACTAGTGTAATATTCCACAGACCTTCCCTACCATTAAGAGCCATAACCTACCAACAAAAGTTTCTCCATTCATCAGCTCTGAAAGGCAAACCAACTGAATAGTAAAAGCCACCATGAGACGCTAACATTAAAAAATGCCATGCCAGCCAGGCTGGTCCCTTCATTTCACATGTAAATTCCAAAGTGTCACAGAGGAGCCCAGTGTTTGATGCTCTACATTCGCTCATCATGCATTTAATCAGTTGATGTGATTATTCATTCAACAACCATTTTTCTGTGTGAACTATTAACAAGACACGCTAAATAACTACCTCGCCGGAGAGAGAGGCTCCAGCCACGTGTGGCTATGGCACACATGGTTTAAGGCGGTATGATTTTAGAGAGGTTCCCATTTAAAATCTCATGAGCAACTTCTGTGTCAGTCACTCTACTTAGATTCCCAGAGTACAATGCAATAGCTCCAGGATAAGGGAGGAAATACCATCACGTTTCCTGAATTGTAACAGAAACGTCATTTTCATAAGGAAAAGTACGGTTTCTAACATTGGGGGTTAATAAGTTCTAGAATACTTTCTTTCCATGTAAGGGTGCTGAGCAGGTTAACAAGCTAATGATGTCATTTACTCAGGAGAGGAAATCATTTTGTTCTGACTGCCCTCCTGACCCTCCCAGACTTATCAACGGTCCCAAAACAAGATCGAAACCATTTTAATTCCAGGGTCGGCGAAGGTGCAGAGCCAGGAACCCAGGAGCAGGGCTGTCCTGCAAATGGCCAAAGGCAGGGCTTTCTCTGAGTCGGGCCACGCCCTGTGCAAAGCAGAATTTGCCTTTCGGCTGCATTACTGTGCAGAGAAATAGACTACAAAAGGCTACAGGAATCAGGGACAGAAAGTCGATTCGCACACATGAAATACAACAAGCGTACGGATTGTTAAAAACGTGTACACCATCAACCATCGAAAGTAAAGTAAGGGGTGGGGGGAGGGGGAGGGGGAGAGGGAGAGAATTACTTGTTTCCGGTTGAGCTGCCTTTTCTTTCTTAGCACCACTGCCGCTGGGGTGGGATCGCTTCCGGATCATGGACATGAGGGATCTTTCGGAGAAAGAAAAAGATTGACAGGAGATTACTGGACGCCTTCTGATCCAAGAGAGATGACATGTATAGATTCTAAAGAATCAGTAAATATCCAACTCTTCTCTTAGGGATACTAGTATGAATGTACCAGGAGAATGTAAGCAGCTTACTTTCCACTTTTAATAAATGAGCAAACTTTTCATCACTTCAGGGAAAAGGAAGGTGTCTCATCCCTTTCTGTGTGAAATCAATTACTGAAAGATGGGGACTGCGATAACTACCAATAGGATGCATGCACATTTACAAAGTAAAAAAAATTCAATATCCGTATCTAAAATTCCAAAACACTCTCTATGCCACGCGTGTGAGGGAGAGGGAAGGATGAAAGGATTAGGGGTTGTTTTCAGTAAATATCCATTTGGGAAACAGAGGCATAAAATAACCTGAATGTGTGACACAGACCAGATACTTAAGGATAAAATACATGTAAGAGCACTGTCCCTTTGGTCTATGTTTTAAAAATCTGCCTAAAATGCAAATCATGATACATTTGACCACATTAAAATTTTAAAGCCTCCATGTATTAAAAGACACCATAAAGAATAAAAAGAAATTCTACACATCAATAGGGGTGGGGGCAGATAACCCAGTGGTCGGCAAACCTCGGCTCTCGAGCCACATGCCCGGCTCTTTGGCCCCTTGAGTGTGGCTCTTCCACAAAATACCACGTGTGGGTGCACACATACAGTGCAAGGTTGACTTAAAACTTTAAGTAAAGTTTATTAAGTTAATTTTAGGGAACGTTGTGGAGTGAAAGAAGATGTAGTGTCGAGGATTGAGAAAGGTATGTTGAAATGGTTTGGACATACAGAGAGGATGAACGAAAGGGGATAGACGAAACAAGTATACAAGACGAGTGTGGATGGGGGAGTTGGAAGGGGTCGACCTCAGCAAACGTACCTCAATCAGATTGAGGACGTTTTTAGCAAAGGCCAGCTTAGGAGGACCCTAATTAAGTTAATAACAATGTACCTACCTATATAGTTTAAGTTTAAAAAATTTGGCTCTCAAAAGAAATTTCAATCGTTGTACTGCTGATATTGGGCTCTGTTGACTAATGAGTTTGCCGACCACTGAGATAACCCAACAGAAAAATGGACAACACTCTTAGAACTCCATAAAGGACAATGTCCAAATTTCCAGTACACATACCAAAAAGATACTTGACTTCATGCATTTTTAGAAAATACAAATGAAACCCTCACTGCCGTATTGCTACACATTCATCAAGTAGGTCAGAAGTTTTAAGTCTGACAATAGCAGGGGGAGGGTTCTGACTAATCACTGGCCTCCCCTCAGCCCCTCACAACACCCTATAATGATCACACCTCTAGTTCTGGGAGGACATTTGGAGAGTATCTTTGTGATGCTCAGACTATTTGTATGTATTCACATAAAGGAAGTAAGAATATATGGTCATCACTGTAAACCACCTAAGTGGAGAAAGACTGGTATGGGACCCAGAAGAAAATCGCATGTAATATCAGAAAAGAACCATCTGTCAAGGTGGGGCTTAAACCACACAGAAAATAGGAGGGGGGGGGTCTCGCAGGACATGTGAGAAGACCAGGACAAGACCCCTGGGACCAATAATCCAAACCACTGTCTAAAATCTCCCCGTTTCAAATGAATGGATAAAAGCTTCAAGCAAGTGCCCTCCAAAGATGGAACAGTTCAATGGAACATATTCACCTTGAAATTCTTTAAACTATATTTTTTTATTGATTTCAGAGAGGAAGGGAGAGGGAGAGAGAGAAACATCAGTGATGAGAGAGACTCATTGATTGGCTGCCTCCTGCACACCTCCTTCTGGGGATCAAGCCCACAACCCGGGCATGTGCCCTTGACCAGAATCGAGCCCAGGACCCTTCAGTCCACAGGCTAACGCTCTATCCACTGAGCCAAACCGGCTAGGGCTACCTTGAAATTCTTTAAGAAGGGTTCCTCGTGCCCACTGTGATGTGTAATTTTATGAGTCAACTTGACTGGTCCAGAGGGCACTCGGATATATGCTCAAACATCATTCTGGGTGTTTCTGTGAGGATTCAGAATGACATTAACGTTTAAAGTGGTAGTCTCAGTAAAGCAGATTGCCCTCTCTAATATGAGTGGTCCTCGCCCAATCAGTTGAAGGCCTGAAGAGAACCAAAAGGTGACCCTCCCCCAAGTGAGAGAGAATTCCTCCTTCCTGACTGCCTTGGAAGTAAAACATCTGTGTTCTCCTGCTTTCAGGCTCGAACTGAAAGCACTGCCTCCTCCTGAGTCCTGAGCCTGCTGACCTGCAGACTGAAACTATACCACAGGCTCTCCTTGGTCACCAGCTTGCTGGCTCACCCTACAGATCCTGGGACCATGCCCATAATAATGTGAGCCAATATATATATATATATGTGTGTGTGTGTGTGTGTGTGTGTGTGTGTGCACACACACACACACAGGCGCGCACACCCTATTGGTTCTGTTTCTCTGGAGAACTCTGACGAATACATTAATACAACCCACCCCTTTCCCGTGAGCCACACCTTCCCAGGACCTGTATAAAATGACCAAAGTATGTATGCCTTCTTCCTCTCTTTCCTCTCTCCCACCTGTGCCCTCAGTTAAATGAGCAGGAAGATGAGGGAAAAGCAAGAAAGCTACTTAAAGTAGTCACAGGCCCTGGACTTTTTCCCCCACTTTCATTGCTACCCACGACCCTCATCATCAGAGTAAAGCAAACGGCTCAGGAACAAAGTTAGAAAACCTTGACTAGAGGATTCAAAGTCCACTGAAACTCAATCTGTATTCAAATAAATTTCTCTGACAAGGTTATCCTTACCAAAAAAAAAAAAAATCTCTTTCTACTGAGAAATTATGGCTTATACTATTTAAATTCATCTTAAAATAAAAATTATTCATGTTATTCAATGAATGTTCTTTAAAGGGCCTTATCGAAGAATTCACACTTTAGACATATGCATTTCTCAATTTAGCTGTAAAGTACTCTTTGGAAAAATATTCTATTTAGGTTATACTTTACTTTGAATCTGAAGGGCTCTCTTGATTTCTGAGACTAAAAATTAAAGGCCAACAGCCAGACTATAATCGCTTTTTAATAGTTCTCCCTCCTCATAGACAAAAGTGACCTTCTTATCAGCTCAAAACTCCAGACCTTAGAGAAAGATCAAAGTGATGAATTTCCTGTTTTAAATGTCAAATTCAGAATATCTCCATCTCCTACAGACTTAGCAACCCAGGAGAGGAAGAATTTAAAATACCTGAAATTCTTTCAATTGACTCCTGGATCGATCACATGTACACATTATTTTGCTTTAACGACTTCAATGGCTGAAAGTAAATTGTCATGCCCCACTCGGTAAGAAAAACTAATGAGAATTTTTATTAAAATGCCAAGTCCCATTTTTAGAGCCGTGTGGGAGGAACACGTTACACATTCTATTCAGAGGGATCAGCAAAGGTACAAAGTTGGAATAAATGGCTTCTCTGTGTGAAAGGATTAAACAAATCACATGAGTTAATGAAAGCTAACAACCTAGCAAATTTTCAAATTCTGTTTGTTCAAGAATAAATGCTACAGGAGCAGCTCACATCATGACATGAGGAGCAGGTAGATTGTCTTACGTCATTCTACATGGGGAAAGGAAGACCCATAAAGGCCACAATCTGACTGTGGCCCTCCTAGGCGGTATGTGCTTACTTCAGGCACTCAACACCATTAAGTCACCTTGGGCTTCAGGAACAGTGAATTCTTGTCTGCAGATATGGTTTCCTGTCACAGAATTTATATATAATTTATTCTATTATCGGAAGGTTCCTTTCTCAGCGTTATTAAAGCTTTAAATATGAGGTTCGGAATAAAAACAAATTAGTACTTTTAGTTTACTAGTTTGGTCCTGTTTAGTTTTCATTTAGTACTTTTCTTTTTAAAATAATTGAACAGACCAGCACTTTCCAAATTCAAATTAGTGAGAGAAAAAAAGATGAAAACGCTCTGGAGAAACTAAAATATGCTCGGTCTTGCCGTTTAGAGGAAATCCTAATGTCATGGGCTGTAATTTTAAAACCGAAGTGTCAAAACAATGGGTATAAATGTCTAAATGCTGGCGGTTTGGAACATCCACGGGGAATCTGAGCATCTACCACAGAACACTGTCGGCCTCAAGAATGGTTTTGGTATTTTTAAGGCCCTTTCTGCATATATTACAAGAAGGGAATAATACATGGGTCTTTGGAGAATTCTCTGGGATTCACACCAGCTGACATCATTCATACCTCTTTTTTAAAAATATATTTTTATTGATTTCAGAAAGCGAGGGAGAAAGAAACATCAATGGTGAGAGTGAATTATTAATCGGCTGCCTCCTGCACGACCTCTACTGGGGATCGAGCCCGCAACCTGGGCATGTGCCCTCTACGGGAATCGAACCTGGGACCCTTCAGTCCACAGGCCAATGCTCTCTCTATCCACCGAGCCAAACCGGCTAGGGTTCACTTATATTTCTTACCATCCCTCTAATGATGCCACCTGAGCCAGTATTTTTTAAAAATCCCATTAACAGAAACTTCAGGTTCTCTGACAAGGAATGACATGTGATGCAGAGCCGTCTTCCCCATGCACTCACCGGATGGGGTTGGGAGGAGGAGGGGGGAGCGGCGGTGGAGGCGGAGGCGGTGGGGGCACTGAATTCTCAGACTGGTTCACCCGCTTCTGGAGCTCGTCCACTGCACAGAGAGCACAGGGTCAGGAAAGCGCGGAAATGAGCAACTTCGCATCCAAACAAACAAAACCGCTCTCAAAATCAAGTTCTTTCTCGTGAAGGCGAGTGAGAAAATTCAACATGAAACTGCAGAATCTGTTCAAACTTTTCACCACCCAGCCTGCTATCACTAATACAAGAGGCCTTCCACGGGGTACAAGAAGGCGTTACCTTCTATTCGCTGCTCACACAACCAGGGAAGAGACAAAGTTCAAGGCAACGGCTGGGCGGGCGGGAAGGACTGAGTAGGCTGAAGAAGTATTTGTTAATGATGAAACACACCGCTCCAACGCTAAGAAACGGTTAATACTTGACTTTTAAAATGCACGGGCCACGAGTTCATTTTAAAGGTGACATTTAGGACTGAATCTTAATAGCAGGCTTCCCTCCTCCACTCAAGTTTCCTTCGGGAACTGCACATCTTCGTGTTCTTGGTGTTAACCAGACTCACTCTCTTCAGGGTCTGTGGCTCAGAAACCGGTTGCTCTTCTGAAGAGCATTCTGGGAATATAATGTCTTCATTCAGTTCACCCAAGTCATGAATGAAACAGGCGTTTACTGGGCACCAGCCATGCGGAAGGGGCTACTGGTGCTGCTCCAGGCACCGTTCCTGACTTCAAGGAGCAGAACTGAAATTTCCATCATGGGTGCCAACACCTCTAACGGGGGCTCTAAGGGCTCCAGGTGCCGAGTACTGTGCGCTCTCAGGAAGAGCAGTGTCCACAGCCATTCCACCTGCCACACAGACTGGACCCCCGATGGCGTGTCCACCTGTTTTCACTCGCAACACTTAAAGCAGCCGCGTGGGCCAAGCTCTCCCACACCACGACTCCTCTACCTATTCCATATGCATGTGACTGTCTCTCCAAAGGGAATCTGAGTTCCTCAGGAAAAAGGCATGGTTTCTTCTCTCCTAGATTTCTTTCTCTTTTTTAAATATATTTTTATTGATTTCAGAGAGGAAGGGAGAGGGAGACAGAGATAGAGACATCAATGGTGAGAGAGAATCATTGATCGGCTGCCTCCTGCATGCCCCCTACTAGGGATCGAGCCCGCAACCTGGGCATGTGCCCTGACCGGGAATGGAACTGTGACCTCCTGGTTCATAAGTCAATGCTCACCCACTGAGCCACCACTGGGCTCTTCTATATTTCTTACAGTGCCCTAGGGTATGCCTGGGTACACACAGCAGAAACTAGAACATGTTCAAAACTGAATGTCAAATCTCTCTGTCTGCCCCTCCTCTTATAATAAAGACAGATGGCTTTCTACAACAGGCTGCTCCGATATTCACTAAAAAGAATGGAATAGTTCTTAATGTTAGATCAATTTCTAAAAATAAACTATAATTTTCATCGTGGATTACAAAGCATTGAATATTATTTTAAAGGAAGAAAGCCAACTTAGTTCTTCTGGACAGATTTCAAAATTCTAGTATAAAATTAACCCAAAATATCTGAAGTGAATATTGAAGCTGTTATAAAGGGAACGACCTGCCTCCTTAAATTACCGACCTTCCAACCAAAACTTACTACTTATCCCTGTGCCGTAATCCAACTCACACATTCCTGTTCCGCTTTCGAGAACTGAAAGAATAAATCCTTTTGATTTCAGTATCCCCTGGTGTTTTAAAAGTTTTCCATTTAATACATATATTGTTGCCCATTTTATTGTTAGGTGTGATATTGTAAGTATTATTTCAAGGGTATAATTAGACATCAAAGATGAAGGTGGTATGAATCTAAAAAGTTTCTTTTTAAAAATGTACCCTGAAAATGTATTCATAAAATGAACAAAATAAGTACTTAATGAACACTCGTAGCTGAAGTCCTGAGAAATGCTGGAATTTGGGCCTTCCCATATTAATGGTATCTTTGTTCTTAATTCTGTGTGATGTTCACAACAGCTCTGAGTCCAAAAAGAAGTCTAAATATTTGTGAATCATTTAATTACAAAGGCCATTCCACTACTGAATAGCAATACTTAGAAAGAAAGGAATTTAAAAGTGAGTCTTAGCGTTTTCATAGCATTCAGTAAACCTTCCGGACTAACTATATGCCAGGTTTTGTACTGGGCCTGAGAGATTCACAGATTAACAACAGGACATAGTAGCCTACTCGACGCTTTTACCGGAATGCTTTAAATTTCTGGCTTTCTCCTCAGAATTCTGATACTTCAGTTCCAGTTCTTTTTTATCTTCTTCTAGCAGCTCCAGTTGCTGTTTGAGGTTGTGTATCTCTTTGTGGAGTGCTTCATTTTCTAGTTGTTCTTCTAATTCTTTGACCTATAAGTTATAAACAGACTTTTACGGAGTGTTAAAGTTTCTCCTGTGTCCAGGAAAATAAAAGAAAAAAATGTTTCCCATTTACTTTGCAAATTCATAACAAAGAGATTCCAATCCATCTTAAAAACTATAAAAGTTCTGGGACACAGATAACACTTAAAACCATTATCGACTATTTGATTCAATATGAATTTACCGGACACCTATATCCCAGAGAATTTAATTTTTAATGTTGGAGTCAAAAAATTTCATTTAAAACAGATGAATACATTCATACCCATTTTTAAGGACCCCTAGGAGCACAATTTGGTAACAAGCATCAAAAACCTTAAAAGAAGATGGAGAAAGTGAAGGAGGAGGAGGAGGAGGAGAGGGAAAGGGAGGAGGCAGAAGGGCTCTCTGATTCAGTAATGCTACTTTTAGAATTTGTTTTAAAAAAATAGTAAGACAAGTGCTCAAATATATTCTCTAAAGTATTCTTTGTAACAGGGAACAATTGGAAATAACCTAAATATCTGCCAATATTATTGATTTAGTAAATTCTGGTGTGTTCATTAAATGAAATACTATGCAACCATTTAAAATCACATAGCTCACTATATACTGACATGGGAAGACATAGTAATAATTTTAAAAGTAAAGTTACAGAACAGTATGCATGGTATGATTCCATTTAAACTGTATTCATAAAAGTATATATTTACATAAAGTATAGATAAGCACCAAAATATGAGATTCTTGGGTAATCTTAAATTTCTTTAACTTTTTCTGTATTTTAAAAATTTGTTTATTAGAAGGAACATGTTATCTTTATAATTGTAAAAACAATACAGCTGGGTTTAAAAATTGCTGGATCTCCAAGTGGACTAACAGACAGGTAAGATATACTTTATAAACCATGTACATGAAGTATTAACCAGAATATCTGTATGGTGTAGTATTAAGTTTTAAAAGTAATGACTGCTATCATTTCATTCATAACTTTTATCTGATCTTCAGCACTTCTCCCCTTACTATAACAATTTAGTCCCACACCTCAATTCAATTCAATCAATTCTAGGTATGCACTATTTACTGAATGAGTTAACTGCAAGTAGCAGGACCTTTCCAGAACCAAAAAAATTCTAGGATAAGCTAAATAAAAATAGCATTCTTTTATTCTCTATTTAAAATGCTCATCCTGCATATGGAGACTAAAAAGATTATTTCCCTCCCATCCTCTATGCATATACCAGCATCTCCTATTTTTTAATATATTTATTTTTATTGATTTCAGAGAGGAAGGGAGAGGGAGAGAGAGAGGGAGAGGGAGAGGGAGAGGGAGAGGGAGAGGGAGAGGGAGGGAGAGAGAGAGAGAGAGAGAGAGAGAGAGAGAGAGAAACATCAATGATGAGAGAGAATCACTGATCGGCTGCCACCTGCATGGCCCCTAGTGGAGAACAAGCCCACAGCGCGGGCATGTGCTCTTGGCCGGAATAGAACATGGGACCCTTTAGTCCGCTAGGGCCCAGCACCTCTTATGGGGGCAAGGGAGTGGAGGGGGGGAGGGCGGGAGGGGAGAGGGGGCGGGAATCAACTCTACCTCATGTCCAACCTTTTAAAATCTTCAGAAATTTTCAAGGATAAATGTCAATATTGTTCCTTAAAGAGACTTTGACAAATGATCATGAGTAGCAGCTAACATCCTTCCCTTCACAAACTAGGTACACTGTAAGCAGTCTAAATATTGACATAATTTTCCTGAAGCGGTTTCTTTCACTTGAAAGCCATTGTTCTATCTCTTGGCCTCTCCCCATCCTCCACCCCCTCACCTGCCACGCTGACTAACCTTTCTGCCCAGCACTCCCAGGTAGGCGGTGCTAGCTGGACCGGCTCTACTCAAAAGGAAATAACCACTTAGGAAGTCTTTAAACATACACATTTGTGCAAGTTTACAAAATCAGATATTTTCTCCAAGCAAACAATTACTACCAACAAGGGCTTTTCCTCCCTGTTTGAATAAAACCTATTTCACCCTCCCACAGGCTCTCGGAGACCAATACTCTCCAGGTGCACACGGTCTCCCCAAAATGCATTATCCAAGCTCTTCTCAAGTTGTATCTCTTTCCCCCCCCTTCTTCTGTCCTTTGGGACAATTTAAAGTCTACAATAATGCACTATACATTTTTGTTGGCCACTTAATTAAATTCATTTAGTAGCTGTTGTTTTTCTAAAAGATAAAAAAGACAGACTTGGTAACTTAGTAAGGCAAAATGTAGAAGTCTAAGTGACCAGACCAACTCTGTGAGTGTGTGTGTGTGTGAGTGTGTGTGTGTGTGTGTGTGTGAAGACTCCAGAAGAAAATCTGTACCTTTTGTTGGTGCTGAATCCTCTCTCCCTCAAGGAGCTGGATGAGTTTGGCGTTTTCATCCAATGCTTTCAAAAGCTGTTGGTCGGGAGCAGAGCTCTGTAGCAGCAGGTGGCTTTGTCTCTTTAGCTTGTTTTGTTCAATGAACATCTGCAGAAGTTAATTACGAACATGTATATACCAGTCAATCTCACATATCTCAACAGAAACTTGAGCAAAAGGAAAGTGATGGAGTTTTTATCAAAATTTTCTGAATGCTACACAGTCTAATGGTTTTAGAAGTAAAGGTTGCCATGATTTCATTCATAACTTTTACACAATCTTCAGAACCTTTACCCTTGCCCCAACCAACTACAATAACTGAGCCCTACATGTCCATTTTTAATACTGTATTATGGCTTTAAAATCCATTAATACTAACAGTAGTAGTAGTATTACTGGAACAGAGGCTGTTAGCTGATTCTTCTAGACTAGGGAGGCTCAAATCCCCGATGCATTACCATCTTGACTTGGAATTTCTGTATCCAAAATGGATGGTCACATTTTTGGTTTTTATTTATCATCATTTTTAAATATATTTTTTATGGATTTCAGAGAGGGAGGGATAGAAACTACAATGATGAGAGAGAATCATTGATTGGCTGCCTCCTGCACGTCCCCTACTGGGGATGGAGCCTGCAACCCAGACTTGTGCCCTTGACCAGAACCGAACCAGGACCTTCAGTCCGCAGGCCAACACTCTATCCACTGAGCCAAACCAGCTAGGGCATGTTTTTGTTTTTTTAAATGGACAAGTAGGAGTAGGAGTGGGGAAGGAACTTACATTTTACACTTTATACATTTGAGAATTGTTTGTATTTTTTTACAAGGCACATATGTATCTGTTCCTTTTGTAATTAAGTATATAAAGTAAATGAACTTTAAAATTTCACTTCTAAGTCTCTAGACAGTAGGCTCCCAAGGGCAGAGATCCTATTTGCCTTCTTCACCATTATATTCCCACTGTCGGCAGTGTCTGGTTTAATAAGATGTTTGCTGACTGCACGAAGCACAAAATGCAAGACAGCAGTACATCTCATTAAACTAAGTCATGTAATCTTTTAGCAGCAGTTATCTGTTAAAAACCTGAGAATTTGTTGCCATAACTGGTTTGGCTCAGTGGACAGAGCGTCGGCCTGCGGACTGAAAGGTCCCAGGTTCGATTCCGGTCAGGGGCATGTACCTTGGTTGTGGGCACAGCCCGAGTAGGAGGTGTGCAGGAGGCAGCTGATCGATGTTTCTCTCTCATCGATGTTTCTAGCTCTCTATCCCTCTCCCTTCCTCTCTGTAAAAAATTAATAAAATATATTTTTAAAAAAACACCTGAGAATTTGTAAACCATTAAAAGGGAAGATATACTGGTTCTAATCTAGCTTTATCTTAAAAAACAGTTCTCTTCTCACTATTGTGCAGGTCAAATCTAGATGCTGCAAAATCACTGCGCACCACTGCAAGGATTGATGCTAGGGTGACGTAAGTGCCACCGCTCTTCATGTCCCTCCTCAAACATCTGTCTCCTCACTCTGGCATGGCACAACACCACTCATTTTCATATCCTTAGTGGAATCTTGCTTCTCTCATCTATCCTCTCCGCTACTGCATGGCCTTCATGTTTTCTTTGAGCTGCTTTGTTTTCTAAAATCACTCTACAAACAACAGATGGAAAATTGAAAATGTCTCTCAAAGTAAGACCCTGGCATGCAGGTCAAAATCAGCCAACACTTTCAGTGTCGCAATGGAGGCATCTTCATGTTACCTCTACACTCCCTCCTCCTCGACTGTTTATTTAGCTCCATTATTTCTGTTGCTGCAGCTTTTTCCAAAGGGCTCTGACACACTCCAATTCTTTTCGCTTTCTTCCAAGTAATGAGAACATTATTTACTCACCTTTCATTAAACCCTCTGAATAAGATGAATCATAATATTTCAAATCAAATCTTCTCGGGCTAAACCTTGCATAGAGTTCATTGCTAGCCCAGCTAGCATTCAAGCACATAATCCGATTTTCAAATGTCATCGGCATAACCCCTGCTCTGTCTTCTTTCTCCGCTACGGACACTTACACCTAAGAGTGTTTTACATTTCCTTGGCGACTTTCCTTCAACCTACAGTACGTACACAGATTCAAAAAGGTTTCTCCATGATGGAGCTCTCATGCAGATCAGCTCTCCATCCTGAGATGTTAGGGTTCAGCCAACTGGTACCTCATCATTTCCCTGGAAACCAGTCCCAGAGCCACAGGACACCAAAGAGCTACCTGGCAACAAAGGTAAGCCGAACACGAGAAGCTCAAAGCTCATCTCTAACATGAGAGGAACATCACTGCTCTGGTGAAAGGCTGAGACAATGGATGTACAACATGGCAACGTTCCACAGCAAGGAGAGGAATCAACTCACACAAGGAGAGCACTGGAGAGCGGCCATGGTACTTGAGATGGTATACGGAGAGGTAACCTAGATGCGAGGCTATTTGAAACCTACACAAGTCCTCAAGCCGGGCCTTCCGTCACAAGTTACAAGTGTCCCTTAATATAATGTCTTTCCTCTATATAGCATTTTATTTTATTTTATTTTGCTTAATCCTCACCCGAGGATATTTTTCCCTTGATTTTTAGGGAGAGTGGAAGAGAGAGAGAAACATCAATGTGAGAGAAACACATCGATTGGTTACCTCCTGCAGGAGCCCTGACCAGGGCCTGGGCTGGGGAGGAGCCTGCAACCAAGGTTAAGTGCCCTTGACTGGAATCGAACCTGGAACCCTCTGATCCACAGGCCAACGCTCTATCCACTAAGCCAAACCAGCCAGGGCCCTCTATGTAGCATTTTAGAGTTTACAAAATACCTTTGAAAAAGCATGCCATTTAAAATCCACTTGGTTATCCAGGTATCATCAGATAATCCGCTTGGTTATCTGTGGTGAAAGTGAAGCCCCAAGAGGCTACTAGTAAGGGGCTGTTCTAAGGTCATGCAACTGGTAACTGACTGACAGGCCAAAATCTGAACCCAGATCTTCAGATACCAAGTTCAGTGAACCTGAGACGATTCCGTAGCTGCCTCCCTAAATCAGCTGATCCTTCATTCAAAGTGTCCCAGGGGACATGTATAAGAATTGTCATAACAGCATGACTTGGAATTGTAAGTTCTTACTCAACCTAAATGTGTCATCTGCAAAGTTCTTTAAGAAATAAAAATTTAAAAATGAGGTCTCTACAAGATACTTACCTCTTGTGCAAACGACTCTGCTTTCTTCCGAAGGTCCTTCTCCAGTTCCAAGTTCACCTGCATTTCCTCATACTCTTCTACTGCTAGCATGGACACTTAAGAAGACAAGGAAAGGGAAACAGACAATATGCCACCCAGATGATCAGGAATATGGGTGAAAAACAGTGCTTAAAAGATTCTTTCTACAGCACGCTCAACCATTGCTGGTTGAAATATAAAATGATAAAGCCTTTTGGAGGGCAATGTGATTCAAAATCTAAAATTATTCATAGTCTTTGACTCAACAATTCCACTTTTAGGAATGTCTTTATTCTCCTAAGAGAGAACATATATGGAGATTTAGTGGGAGGGCTGCTCTCTGCATTGCTACTGAAAAAAGTAAAATAATCTAGATGGCCTAGCATGGAAGGATCAGTGAAGTCTGATATGTACAGGAAATATTATTCTGCCATCAAAATTATATTGCAGAGGCATGTTTATTGGATAGAAAGACATTCGTGACATATTAAAGAGTTCATTTTTTTTTTAAAAGCCACGTTCTAAACACATCCACAAGGCATTTCACAGAAGAGGACACATATAAAAGGCCCCTAAACATGTGGAAAACACTCATCTTCATTAGTAACCGGTGAAACGCAAAGTAAAAACAGATACCTTTTTAGACTCACCAAAGAGGCAACTGGCAAAAATGAAAAGTACACATTGAGTGTGGAGATGATAGGGAACAAATACATGGCTAACGGGAGTGTAAACCTATAGATCTACTTAAAAAGTAATTTGGCCTTAGGTGGTGAAATAAAGATAAAATTTTACATTTGTCGTATATCTTGCTAAAACTCTTAGACATGTGCACCAGGGGACATGTATAAGAATTGTCATAACAGCATGACTTGGAATAGTAAAATACGGAGAAAAAAAAAAACACCCTCCAATATCTACCAATAGGATATTGGATAAATGAATCCTGGTGTAGACTTGGAATGAAATATGATACACCCGTGAAAATAACCACCACGGCAGAGCCCCTCACCATGGACGAACCTCAAAACACAAAGCTGAAGAGGTACAGGGGCGAAAATATGCCATTTTTATAAAGTCCCAAACACGCAAAATTAAACAATATGCTGTCTGGGGACACACACGTATTTGGCAAAACTGTAAATAAAAGAAATGATAAAAATCCAAGGGAGGAGACGGAGTAGAGAAGGCTGTTCGGGGGCTCGTAAGGTACTAATGGGTAAATAGAAACTTCCTCTGCTGGTATCTGGTCTTCCACAGATGTTATAATCATATTTAACAATTTAATGGATATACAGGCTTTTTCAGATGGGAAGAATATACACTAAAATGTTAACAGTGCTTTTCTCTGCACTGGAAAGACTGAGAGTTCCCCCCCCCCGCCCCCACTTTTTTCTGTATGAATCTATAACTTTCCACCAAAAGAAAAGTACACAAGTAAATAAAAAGAAAAATAGGCATAAGTTATGTTAAAGTGTTCTCCAAGTACACAAACAAGAGAGAGAGAGAGCCTGATGGCCATTCGGGCCCAGAGGCAGAGCGTGGCTTTAAAGTCACAATAGGACAGACATCTTCCAAGGGAAAATCGTGTGAAAGACGAGCAAAGCGATGACACTTTATGACCTTTTGTGCTCTATTCTGTGAAATGATGATAGAGACAAGACGGGGGGGGGGGGGGGGGGGGGCGGTGACAAAGCCATTGCACGACGTAGACAGATATCGCTCCGGTCTCTCCACCTGCTTGTGGTGAAGCTCTTTTGATCCTGAGCCCAGTCCGATCCACACAATCTTTTCAAAGGCTCCCCTAATGGCTGCTTTCAAACAATGTTCCGCCAGGGCACTCAGTCCTAACTGACTAAGGACTGGTTTGCTGTGTAATGACATAGAATTTCAAACTCCGTCCTCGGTGAATCTACTGCCTACCCAGGGGAAAGACTAATAGTCTTCCTCAAGGGAAGCAATATAAGAGGTGGTTTGGGATGTGAATGACAGGCCCCTGGGTTATTTTCAAACCTATTTAAAAGAGACATTTCATGAGGAGAACAAAGAAGATTCTACTACAACTATCTGAAGCCTGGGACAGAATAATTGACACGCTTTTCTGCGTCCAGAACACTATAATAAGAAGTGAATTTCACCTGGTCCTTCTTCCCTGGATTCTGAAAGCACTGTTTGGTTCTAGTCATGCATTTATTATATAAACTCTCTGTCTCTCCCTGGAATGGGGGGACGAGGGGGAGGGTAGGTTGTCTCTGAAGGCAAGATCCACATGCTAACCATTGTGGAACCCTCTTTCTAGCACAGTGCATCCAGATTAGAAAGTCTTCTACACTATTTCTATCTTCTGAAAGGTAGAAAGAGTTGAGGCAATGTCACAATGGAGTTGGAATATGTATTTACATATTCCAACTCCCACACACTTAACTACAAGGTTCTTTATTCAAAAATCTCAGGTCATGAATAATGCAAAGATGGAGAACTCCCATGAACAGGGGCGACCCTGGGTCTGAAAGATTTGCTTTTAGTGTTGTAGCTTCTGCACTCGGAAAGAAGGGGGAAAAAAGAGGACAAAACCATAGTAAGTCCGCTCTCTTGGGTGCTGCGTTTCAAAATGAGCGGGCCTTGTGTTTCTTAAGTAAAAGCACTTGTAAATGTCCCAAGACTCAAAAGCCGGGGGTAGAATCGAATTGAGAGAGATTCCTTGCTATGAGTTAGGAGAACACAATACAGGAGAAGATTCTTGCTGCAAGAACCTTTAGGCACAGGTATAAGACAACCCGAAATCTATGTACACAAAATAAATTACACATGTACTTGAGAAACAAAGAGTGGAAACACATACCTCTATTGCATTTTTCTAAGACTTTTCTCTGTTCAAGGACTTCTGAATTTAAAGCATCTTTTTCTTGCTTCACTTTATTTACCTAGAAACATGAGATTTTGAGGGGAGAAAGCACCCACAGCGGTAAGACAGGACATATGGCGATGTGTGATACTCAAGTTGCTGTTCAACTTTCAACAGGAAACTGACACTGTAAAGTAGTGATTGGCCTCACTGCAGAGGCTTGTATTACAGCTCTTGGTAGAGCCTCGAAGGTCGCTACTTCAGCTAGGATGGACAACTGGCAGAGAATGTATTTACATATTCCAAATGGCTTGGCATTGGGCCCCAACCATGGTAGTGCTCTAAGCGGCCAGTGTGAATGGTTCATAGTTTTAATGCAAAAATCCAACTAGAGAGCACTTGGAAAATACATGAATCATTTAGAGAGCCAATACTCAATTTTGGTATTTATTTTAAGTTTTGATGCTATTTGGCTTAAGTAAAACATCCATGAATTTTTGAAATAAAGAGTATTTTCAACTTGGATGACTGTTGGCTAAAATAGAATACCTATGATAATTTTCCCCCAAAACTTCTGAAATAACTGTTGGCATCTATCAATAGGAGAAGAGAATATCATAGACAGTTAAAAACAGAAATGTAAAGCTACATGTATCAAAGCGGATAAATCTCAAATTCCATTTTGTGGAATTAAAAATGCAGGGTGTGAATATAGCTTTAAAACACTCCAAGTGCTATGGAGTGTAGTACAAATGTCAGTGCGTGCATTGCCAAGATAAAACCAAAGTTCAGAAGAGTAGCTGTTTGGGGAAATGCAATTGAGGAGAGAGAGAGATGCCACGGTTTCAACACCACTTTCATGTTTTATGTATTAAGCTAGATTGTAGGCACACAGATGTTCATTATTTCGCTTTTAATATTTTTCAAGTGTCTGAAACAGTCCTAACAAAAACAACTTCTGAACTGGCTTCCAACCCCACCTCTCAGTGGCAGTGAGAGAATCCCCGATAATCATAACAGGAATGGCGTGCATCAGAATGCGTTTCCTGTCTCTCTCCCATGGTTACACTCACGAAACAAACCAAGGCCACAGTCCTGAAGGGGCCTCTGCATCCCGCAGTCCTTCGGAGCGTCTCTGAACTGATCTCTTTGGGTGTAAGCTGTATTTTTTATTTTGGTTTCAACTAGTAACTGGTATAACACGGCCACCAGGAATGCTATTTCCAAAATGCCATCGTCCTTCCCCCCATTCATTCGGATGTGTTGTCACAATCCATGAAAGCACCCGGTTGGTGGGCAATGCTTCCCTGTCTCTTTCCCATGATGGCCCTTAAGAAAGCGATGGTATGTGTCTGGGCACTGAGGTAATTGGAGGAGGCTGCTCGCTGAAGGGGATCAATACCCTGGCCCCCTTGTCAGCCCTCGGAGGGATATCAAGGGGCTACAGCACATCGATTGGGAAGCTCTGGGCTACAGGATCTGAGAACCATTGACAGACGTCAGGTCGAGATTGCAAAGAAAGGCAATTGTGTACTCCTGCTCTTGAAGACAACTGACAAGGAAAAGGAAGAAGTTTCTCCAAACACCTACTTGAACCATTCTACCACCTAGCACAGTGGTTCTCAACCTTCCTAATGCCGCGACCCTTTAATACAGTTCCTCATGTTGTGGTGACCCCCAACCATGAAATTATTTTCGTTGCTACTTCATAACTGTCATTTTGCTACTGTTATGAATCGTCATGTAAATATCTGATATGCAGGATGTATTTTCATTGTTACAAATTGAACATAATGAAAGCATAGTGATTAATCACAAAAACAATATGTAATTATATATGTGTTTTCCGATGGTCTTAGGCGACCCCTGTGAAAGGGTCGTTCGACCCCCAAAGGGGTCGCGACCCCCAGGTTGAGAACCGCTGACCTAGCATATGGGCCTGGGTTGGAGGTACATGGGGACAGCCTTTCCCAACGGAGCCAGCCCTTCACTGGAGAAGCGGCACACTTCTTCACCCGCGGTGATAGAGTGTCTGACTTAAACTCAAGACAGCACTCCCACAAATCTGCCTCCTGTAGTGAAGTCTGAGGGGCAATAGAGAACACTTAACGCTACTTTCATGTTTTATTTATGGAGCTAGGTAGTGGGTATATGAATGCTCATGGTCTTACTCTCTATACCCTTTGGTATGTGGGGAGCAGATCAGAACTAGCACTTGGTTCACATGTCAGACATTGGCTTCCAGTGGCAATTTTTAACATGGCTAGTCCCCAAACATCTCGAAAACACCAAAGTCTGACCTTTCCGGCCCAAGATACATACTTCTTCAATTACTTCCGCAAGTTTGCTCTTGAGATTTTCTAGTTCGATGGCTAATATCTTCTTTTCCTCCTGAACGGACACAATTTGATCCCGGAGTTCTGCATTTTTAAAGGGGAAAAAAAAAGGAGGGGACATGTATACAAATAAACGTATTTTTAAAAGAGGAAATCAATCTTGTCCGAAGAATTGAAAACGCCAGCCCATGGGCAGTGCATGGTCAAGGTCATTTAACAATTAAAAGGAAAATGAAGAAGCAAAGGATGATGGAAATCTCGCTTTCAAGCCCCCCAACACAGCCATGGTCATTAATAACTTTATATCAAGCAAACTCACTGTGTTAAATGTACCAGATCATGTTTTCTTTGCATTCCAGCAAACCCACATTCAAGAAAACGATCTGGCATTTCAGAAGCAAAATTGCTTAAGCTTTCAGCAAAATAAATTAAGGCATTGCAGTAACTCCTTTTTTATTTTATAACGGCCATGGACTCGTGTCACAATACAATATAAACAACTGGGAAGTTAATAATTTGGAGATTTTGATTTGAAGAAAAATCCTGATTTTCTGCCAATTTATAGCCTTAAACATTATTTGAACTGACTCAAAATATAACCTATTTGAAAAAGGGTTAATTCTAGTAATTTTCTCTCCAGAGTTGTGGGTGTTTTGTTTCTTAATTTATTTCATATTTGCTAGTACTGGGATTTAATGAAAACTGTGTTACTGGAATGAAAATATTAGTGACTGTAAGTGCAAAGCTTAAAGTTACTTCCGCCACTCAAATGTTAAAAAGACATGTACATGGATTAGCACAGGGTCCTCAAATTTATACCCAGGCTCCTGGTTTTGCCACTGAGTTTTGAACTGCTCTTAATTTCTTACCCTCCTGCCAGGACAGTAAGAAACCCATTATGTGGTTATTTATAAGTTAAATCAACTTTTACACGAACCCAGTTTGAAGGAGTTCTCAGAGACTTATTTCAAAATCACTCTCTCTACTGGTTGGCCACTCCTGAAGGAAGAACAAGAGACCACACTGTTCAAGACCCAACAGCAGGGAGGATTGTGGACAAAAGAACATCCTTTAACCTTCCCCTCTCTCTCCTCACCAACATAAATCTTATTCTGTCCCAGGTTAAGGGAGTGGAGAGTCAGTTAAAGATGACTTTCTGTAGACAGTCATCCCTGGGTATCCACAAAAACTGGCTCCAGGACCCCTTCAGATAGCAAAATCCGAGAACGCTCAACTCCTCTACATAAAATGGCATAGTATTTGCACACACCCTAAGCACGTCCTCCGGTACACTTTAAATAATCTCTAGATATAATATCTCATACAATGTAAATGCTATTGTTTAAGAAAAAAGCTCTGTACATAGTCAGTACAGATGCAACCACCTTAGGTCAAACTACACTGTACCTATCAGCAACAACATAACATTTCCCCCCCTAAATATTTTCTATCTGCCGTTGGTTGAATCCACGGATGCGGAACCCACTGATATGGAGGGCTGACTGTACTTTCTCCTTGAACTTCCACCTGAAGTGCCGCCTACCAAGCTAACAAGTATTGCTTCTGAGGTGTGCACTAACCTCAGGTACCCCACTAGTTATTGAACCAAAATCTGCTTTTCGACGTCTTTCACGTACCCAACGTATCTATGAATAAAATAAATGTGTATTTAATAGATGTATCGTGTGACCTTGCCTGCTAATTAACGCAGTTTTTTCATACTGCGTATTGCGTACAGCTCGTTGCCTGAATCCCATGACACGTTCTTTGAGGGCAGAGACTAAGCAATTTGGGGAGGAATCTTCCCTGAAGATTCCAACAGGGAACCACAACCAGGAGCTGTTGACTACAGATATTTATATTCACTCTTTCACTGCATTATAATTTCACCAAAAATATCTTAACATACAGTCCATGCTCTTAAGAAGTTTATAGACTAACTGGGCGGTTTGTCAAGACAGTGCTTTCAAAAGGGCCTAGTCCCAAACAAGAAAGCAACTCATGAAACACAAAGGTGAGAGCCTATCTTGACTTTCAACCACGCTCCACGTGAGGACACTGAAATCAGAATTTTCTCAAGGTAAAACCCAGGCATCCGTATTTCTTAAAGTTCTCGTGTGATTCCAATGTGCAACCCGGGTTGGGAAACGTTATCGAAAACAAGTTCAATAATTAAGCCACGGGTCCCACCTTTGATCTGCTTCTGGCACTGCACTGAGACACACGGCTCAGCGGTAGCCTCTGAATCCGTAGTTGCTTCTTCATCATCAATGTTGATCTCTTCGGTTATTACATCTGGTCCCAGCTTGGCCATGTATAACATGCTGATTCTTTTCAATGTCTTGTTTTCTTTATTTAGCTAAGGCAAAATGTAAAAACAGTGATTTTAACAGCAGTCAAATGAGTATCTTGGGTTTCTAAACAACAGACAAGTGAAGGGCACTTCTGTCTTACATACTCATCAACATTCACAGCAGGAAATAACAATTAGAAGATTCATGAAAGAAGGCTTTTATTTACACTTTTAATATTAAAGTTATTACTTTAAGTAAGACCTGATGCCTGGGTTACAGCATGTGAGAATGTTAATTGTCACTGATAAGAAATATAAGAGGAATTAAGATCAAACACCAGCACAGATTAAGCCCAAAATCAGTTTGATTGTCTTAAGTAAGGCACTTAATTTCAAGCAAATGTTTTCTTTGTTGCTGTGCTCTGAACACTTTTTAAAGGTCTGTTTGCCCAGGATTCCCCTGTTCTGGTACTAACAATCCTCTTCACTGTTCCACGTGATTCCCATGGGAACAGCCTCAGTCCCCAAAACACATCCTATCTCTTTGGCCATAGCTACTTAGACCAGGGATTAGGCACAGGGCCCAAGCTTGGGCAGCTGGACCCCTTCTCTAGAAATCTGGAGGCTGGATCAGAGAGATGAGCTTCTTTCCATAGGTCTGGATGCACAGAAGCTATTCGTGACCACATCCCACTACTGGATCGAGGAAGAGAGGAAGGCGGTCTGTATGTAGCCAAGCCAAAAAATGGAGCTGATGTGTAGAGAGAGGCAGAGAAAAGCAGGGGAGATAGGGTTTCCCACATGGCTCCAGCCCATTCCTGAACTGTGTCTAGCACACAGAATGGATGGGATTCTCCAATCCCTCTGTAACAAATGCCTGCTCTTTTCTTCTCTTGCTTAATTAAGCCAGTTCAAGATGTATTTCTATCTGTACAGAGTTCTAATGATACACAAGAAAAGAAAGTTCAAGATAGGTTCCCATTATTTCTATAAAAAGAGTTCGAATTCATAGCAGAGAAAAGGAATCCTAATTCACTGAGGTATCTGTTATTCATTAATGTAGAAGTGAGTTGTTTTTTAGTGTTACTCAACTATCATTACCTTCTTTAGCTCATGTGTTTGTGTGCATATAAAATGTTAGTACAATGCACACACAAAGAGCAGCCGTGGTCCAAAGTCCACAGGGGGAAAACATGGTGTTGCTGATGTTTTCTCTTCTTAAGACTAAAAAATAAAGTCCTCTCTTACTTGAGTACATGAAAGTATTGACAAGATTGAGTTTTCTAGTTAAAATGTAAGACAGAAATGCAAACATTATTTCCTTTAGTAAGGGCTATTAATCATCCAGACGTGTTCTGAATTAATAACTGACACTGAAAAGAAATACAAACAGAAGCATTATTCATTGGAAAGCATCCTCCCCTTCCCTACTGTGAACCTTACACCAGAATAAGATGTTTAGTCCGCTACTTGTCTGGCTTTGGCCCTTCATTTATGATCATAATTTGAATCCCTCGGGGAATCTCTCAGGAAAGCCCAGCCCATTCCAACTGGGAGATCTAGTTCCTCCCCAATAATATTAAATCTAAATATATCTCAAGTAGCTGCTCTAGAGCACAAGAGGTGCTTCCTCTCTGGGGAATCAGGAAGAATCTCCTAGAAACGGCGTGGAAGCCTCCATGGATTCTTCCTGGGAAGCCTGGAGAGATCTACTCAGGGAATCAGACACAGCCTTTATTCCCCATCCCCAGCCCACAGCTCCGGCTTCTAGCTCCCCAGATTACATCAGAGGATCAGGAGGCCCGTGATTTCCCAATCCCTCTTCCTGAAAATGGAAAATTCAAGTCAACACTGTTTGGGGTGGGGGTGGTCTTTGAACCATGAACCTTACAGCATATCTAACTTTAGAGGCTCAAAGGTCCTGGTCAATTCTCAAGCAAGGCATTTTTTTTTTCTGAATGTTAGAAAAAAATAACAATTGAAGGAAAAATTGGGGGGAAAAACTCTCAAAATTTAATTTGTAATTCTGCATCCTAACATTTAAACAAATGGTCCCAAACTCTGCATACCAGAATCTCTACAGAGCTTTTTAAAAGTCCCAATGCACAGGCCCTCACCAGACCAAACTCTCTGGTGTGGCCCAGCACAGAGCTTCCCAGGTGGCTCCAATGCACATCAATACTGAGAATCATGGATGTAGAGCAATGCAACGCTTTACCATGCATTTCTATAAAATCAGCACAGCAGAGCGAAGAACCAGCTCTACAATCAAATCGCCTCTGCTTCCAGAATAACCTAAGTTCAGTGTCAGTTTTCTCATCAGCAAACTAAGGATAAAAACCATCTCTATCTCATAATATGAAGATTAAATATGAGATGTTACATATAAAGTATTTATTGCAGTGGCTGACATAGTAAAAAGTCAGCAAGTGTTAGCTACTAGTAATAAGAGAGGTGTAGCTAGTGCTAATTTCCTTTGGAAACCTTTTATCAGCTAGTTTTCTTCAACCAAGGTATTTATCTATACATTTTTTTTCCTCCTGCAGGATTGTCATGAAAAATAAAATAAAATAAAATAAAATAAAATAAAATAAAATAAAATATTAAGTTTTGCCAATTGGTCTCAATACATTACTTCCCAGGCCACCATCACAATACTAGTTAACAGCCTGATAAACATTTTGCCCTTAAAAGACTTTAATGACTCGGCCAGAGTGGTTCAGTGGTTGAGCCCTGACCCATGAACCAAGAGGTTACCAGTTCAATTTCCGGTCAGGGCACATGCCCAGGCTTCAGGTTCAATCCCCAGTAGGGGGCATGCAGGAGGCAGCCAATCAATGATGTTTCTCTCTCATCAATGGTTCTAGCTCTCTATTCCTCTCCCTTCTTCTCTCTCTAAAAATCAATAAAAACATTTTAAAAAGTGAAAAAAGAGTTTAATGCCTCTATCAAACCAGGCACCCAAAACCACCATGCCTGGGCCACATCCCTAGAGTCAGTGTGTCTGGGGTACTCTTAAAGAAGTCAACCCTGTTCTATCCTGACACTTAGGACAAGATAACTGTAGCTCACAGAGGTGAATTCTCTTGTTCAAAATCACCTGTCAAATTAAAAAGGCGGGGGGAGGAGATAAAGTATTTTTTAAAATTATGATATGGATCAAGTGCATAGTGAAAAAAGGAATAGTCTATCCCATTCTCATTCCAGTACTAACTCTAGTCCATCCTGTCATTTAAGATGAGACAGCAGTATGGGAAACACAATTAATCTGCCCAGAGTCGCATATGCCTAAAATGACATAACCAGGAATAACACCTGTGTCTACTGTTTCCCAAACCACTGATTTCCATAAACTCTGCCAGTCCTGAGAGGTAGTCGCTGTTCTCCCTTTGGGTGTTCTATTGAGAAGGAACACTTGTTAATAACAAGAGAAAATACACAGACCATCCTCAGAGCATTTAGTATGCTTCCAATACACCAGTATTTTCCCTGCTTGTTTCAAAAGAAGAAATAGAGAAAATGAAGAAAGAGTCCACACAGTATTATGGACCAGTGCACCCCAGTGATGGGCAGGAGAGTGGAGATTGACGTGAGAGCACCCATGTTATCACTGTAAGTGATGGCCTATAACGCTGTGTGTTCTTCAGACAAATAACAGAAGAGAAGCTACATACACATATTTATATTCTTAGTTAGGTTCTGACTGCATATCTTATGAATTCTAATGTAGTGTCATTATGCAAACAATTAAGCAAATACCTCTAGCAAGCATACTGTTAATGCATACACGTTAGACAGATACATAGATACATAGATCTGTACAATTTCAGCCACATGAAAAGGCATACTTTAGAGGAAGGTGATGGGGGGAAAGGGAAGAATCGCAGCCGGCATTACTAATGAAATTTGGGTGAAAATTGCTGTAGTCCATTTTCTGATGAAATGATTCAGATGCCTTTTACGCAACCCAAAACACATAAGACAGAGATGAAAACATTCTTTAATAATAATGTACTTCTGATGAGGCAGAATATAGAAAATTACACACTTGGTAAATTCATCAGCTAGAAGCAATCAGCAGAGCACTGGGGGTCACCTTCCGCATGCCCTCGCTTTGCTTTCACAAATAATCACCTGAAATGCAGGGCTGGAGGCTGACTTTTTCATCTGGTTCCAACATGAAACACTCACTGCTCTTTTATGTCACACCGGCTTAGTTTGAAATTTGGTGAGCATTTTAACCAAATGCATAGACATTCGGAAAGTCCAGTTCAACAAATTACTCCGGGACTACTTTTCATAGGCAAGAAGCACAAATGCTGAAATACACACACACACACACACACACACACACACACACACACACACACGCCCCTTGTACAATAAAAAGAACCTCAGCAAATACCTCTAGCAAGCATACTGTTAATGCATACAAATTAGATAGATACATAGGTTTGTAGAATTTCAGTCACATTAAATGAAATACTTTAGAGCAGTGGTTCTCAACCTTCTGGCCCTTTAAATACAGTTCCTCATGTTGTGACCCAACCATGAAATTATTTTCGTTGCTACTTCATAACTGTAATGTTGCTACTGTTATGAATCGTCATGTAAATATCTGATATGCAGGATGGTCTTAGGCGACCCCTGTGAAAGGGTCGTTCGATCGCCAAAGGGGTCGTGACCCACAGGTTGAGAACCGCTGCTTTAGAGGAAGGTGATGGGGGGGGAGGAGGTAATGAAGACAGATATTTACATAATCATATTTCAGGATTCTGAGACCTTATAACACTTTCCTCAACAGTGGAGATGACAGACTGAAAAACTAAAAAAGCAGCAACAACAACAAAAGACAGAACCCGCTGTGTAGAAAAGCAAGCAGAAATGTAAAGGCTCAGGTCACATTTCTTTCATTAGAAGTCTCACCTTTGTTGCCAAGGCTTCAGCACTTTCTCGACAAGTCTTCTCTATTTCAAGATGGTTCTGCATGAAATTAACTTCCTCTATAACCATGTGAGAAACTAGGAATGAGGGGGAAAAAAAGTCTCAGCATTCAGAGATTAGTCAGCTATTCCAGAAGCCCACGCATCTTGTCCCATGATTAAGAATACTTCAGTTCTTTCGCTGGCCAGACCTTTAGGGATGGTGAGGAAAAGTGTTTAAGATACTGCCCTGGTTAAATCGGAGCTGATATTTGAATGCAGAAAGAAAAAAAAGAACACAACAAAGAACTTTTATTGCTATTAAACACATTTTAAGAAAACTATTTTGGGTCATTTTTTAAGTGTCTATTTTCTCTGTAGCTGTATATGTAACCGCTAATTTAAGCAAAAGATCCTTTCACACAGAAATAGTGACAAACATGATTTCTTTTTCTTAGCAGGATATACAGTGGGACCTAATAAGGAAAATTAGCTAAAGAGAAATGTTTTAAACTTACATCTGGAGTTGGTCCCATACCTGTAAGAATAATGTGGAAGCTTAGCTAAGGTGAGTTTTGCTATCGTCTTTATTAGTGACCCGGTGGGATTCACTATTATTTCATAAACTCCAGGGCAGAGAAGGATATAGCAACAAGATTTTTGTACTATATAATGATGAAAACAGATGCTAATGAGTTGCATCCCAGATGAGTTGCATCCCAGATGGTCAGAAAGATTAGGAAAAATAAATTTCACTTGTTATTTTACCACTGCTTGAAAAATATTCCTTTTCAGATATTCTTTGGTAGATTTAAAGGTATATAACTTGAATTATACTTTGAAGAACAAGTAAGAAAAATGCCAATTCCTTTCACCCATATTTCTAGTTAAAAGAAAACGCTCAGCATCTCAAACTTACTTAACTACATAGACATGTAAACTTACTGAGGTTTGTTTGGCTTAACAAAAGAAAAATGAAGGATACCCAAACGTGAAACCCAACAAAGTTAGGCGTACAGCACCGGGCTCACGTAACACAAAGAGAGATTACTTTTGCTTCATTTAAGCTTCATTAACCTGTAATTATGATTAAACTCAGGGAGGAAAAAAATTTCTCTCCGAATTAAAAAAAAAAAATGTATTACTCCCAAAGTCTGTCCAAAGTTCTTATTATGTTAATATTCAAATTCATAGAGCGGCACTAAATGGCCAGAAACATCTCTAACCTTGACATTTTTTTCCAGGGTAATAATAATCTGCGGCAAATGCAGGCCAACCAAAAACCACTTAACTAATTAGTAGTTGCAGTCAGCGAGAAAAACATGAATCAACACTGTTATTACAAGTGGCACATTTGAGTGGCATCTAATTATGACTTGATGAGCACGATACTTGCATTATCAACATTACTACTGCAGCCCATCAGGGCCTAAAAGCTGCTGATGGCATTGACTTCGAGAAACTCCCACTCCACGGTACAGCAGCACCCAACAATCGGCATGGCAGGGGCCCCCCTCACTAAATGACACGTTAAGCGTAATTACTGGTAGACATTGTAAATAAACAGGATTGGAAGTGAAAATTGTACCGAGTGCATAAGACACAATCTGACACATTGGAAGTGGCAGCCTTAATTGAGAGTTTCTTTGACTGCTCAAGATCATTTCAACTGCATTTCTCCGGCGACAGTGATTATAACTGTGGAGACAGACGGCATAATGGTATCAGCACTGCTGACAGAGCAGTGAATTAAATTGTATCTGCTGTTGTGTGAAAGCCTTGATGAGAGGTACAGATGCCTTAGTGGTCTTATCATTATAACACAATGGTCATGTTGTCATCAACCTTTCTGGCTCCAATTGAAAAGAAATGATTGTGTGTTGAAGCTCCCCCCCCCCACTCCCCCCTCCACACCACCCCCTCCTCCTCTTCTATCTCTTGTTCTGAATAGAACCAATTTTCAGAGAGCTATGAAATCACGCAATAGGTCCTAAAATGCAGCTGCTTGGCATACAAACGGGTCCCCATTAAACTGGAATCACACACAATATGTGTTTATGCCAGAAGAACAAATAGAAGCTGAACACAGACCAAGTTTATTCACACACACAAAGCCCGTGTAGCTCTTCATCAATATAATTGCCTTTTATATTGTAGTTTAAATAATGGGCTCTATTATTTCCTTAAAATCCTAATATTCCTGGCACTTTATCACTATATTTACAAGGTAGGTTCTTCAAAAAATGTAGAGGAAAGAGAAAAGAAACCTATACAATTTTTTTTACAACATCAAATATTACTTTGAATTTTTAGCCTTAACTACTTGACATCTTCTGCCACAATCTGGTATTTCCACTATCATAACAAAAACATAAACACTCTGCATGTTTCATAGGAATTTGGCTTTTTATTCAATAACATTCTTGCTCCTGGGAAGAATAAGAAAAATTATTCCACAGTCATAAGGTTTACGCCTAGCAAAAAGAAATAACAACACGTATTTTCTAAACATTTTGTAAAAAGCTTCCCTATAATTTAACTTGATAAACTTAGCGAGGTAGCGCTAGCCCACACTTTCTCCAGTTCTGCTGTGGAATACTCCATCATGCATGTAGGGTTTTTACTTCTTCCTTTAAGAGGGAACAGCACAAATTAAAAATCGTGCTTTAATTTTTAGTCTGAAAAAATATCCCAGTGCTAAACTGGTATCAGAGAACCCTTCTTAGCAATTTCCTAGATTCAAAGGGAGGAAAATACTTCAAAGAGCATTTATACCTTTAAGAAGTAGGACCCTATTGACAAAACCACAAGTCACGTCACATGACACAAAAACTTTTTTTAACATACAAATTTATTTGCACCTTTCGGAGGATAAACGTTTTAAGACTCTCTAATTGTTCATTTAATGATTTGCCTATGGTCCTAAATCCAGGCTTGTCTCACAATATCCACAATCCATGACCATGGCACCTACACCACCTATCATTTGAATGACATGAACGTTTAAAAAAACAAAAAGGGCCGAAACCGGTTTGGCTCAGTGGATAGAGCGTCGGCCTGCGGACTGAAAGGTCCCAGGTTCGATTCCAGTCAAGGGCATGTACCTGGGTTGCAGGCACATCCCCAGTAGGAGATGTGCAGGAGGCAGCTGATCGATGTTTCTCTCTCATTGATGTTTCTAACTATCTCTCTCCCTTCCTCTCTGTAAAAAATCAATAAAAATATTTTTTTAAAAAAAACAACAACAAATAAAAAAAACAACAACAAAAAGGATGAGCTTTAAAATAAAATGACCCTATCACTGCAGCTATGTTTTAAAAATCCTAGTATTTTGGAAATGCTTACTGAAATATTTACAGATAAAAGATATGATGACGGGACTTGGTTTCAAATTAATCTGAGGTCAATGAGCGTGGGTGAGTGGATACACAGAAGAAAGAAGATTGGCCATGAGTTGGTAACATGTTGGGTACACGGTGGTTCGTTATACCATTTTCTCACTTTTGTATAAGCTTGACATTTTCCATAATAAAAGTTTTTCTAATGACTCGGAGAACTCAGAAGTGTGACCTAAAAATACATCAATTATTGCTTCTATCGAGTTGAGTTGACTTAGCAAAGTTTGTCCCTCCTCTTCCATGACCCCAAAACACGCCTGCCCACACTTGGCATTACAGAATACATCACAGTGTAGGGAACCTGGGTTTTTTAAAAATTTGTGTTTGTCTTTTACTAACTGAGCATTAGAGCAGAGATTTTTGTTTCGCTCCTGTCTGACTCTCTTGCACTTAGCGCACTGCTATATTCAAGGCAGGTTATCATGTTTGTGCATGTTTGTAGGACTGGGAATATATGTCAAGCCTAAGTTCACCTGTGAACACTCTTTTACAAAAATGTTCTCTGCCATGGAGAATTGCTTAGGAAACAACCACCATCACCATTTATTGAACCAACTCTGTACCCAGCCTTGTGCTAAGCCCTTTACATAGGTTCTCTCATAAATCCTCATGACCACCCTGGGAGGTAGGTATTGTCACAGCAATTTTATATCTGAGAGCACTGAGGCCCAGAGACGTGAAGTAACAAATCCCAAATGACAGAGGTCCAATTGCTAAAACCCAACCAAACCTACTTCTAGGTGACTCCAATTTTCTATGTTCCCTTCTAATCTGTCATATTTAAAGGTGACACCACCAAGGAGGTTGCTTCCTGAGCTAAACACCTCTCCATCAGCCACCTCTCAACAATATTTAGACACCAGGATGTCTGTGAGGTGTGGGTGGCGAACGTACCGAAGTCCTTCTGCAACATCGAATTACGTGGGAAGGTTTTCATTGTAGTAAGAAAACAGCCATGGAAACCGCCAGGTATGGGAACACTGGTGTGCCCTACACCTGGGCAAAGAGTCTACGGTTGTGGCCTGAGTTCACGAAAGGGCTGTCTTTACTTCTACTTTCACAGGAGCCTGTCTTCCTAGGAAACACGGCTTTGCTATGTAGTGGTATTTTCGTGTAGTAATACAGGAAAAATGCACAGGAAGAGCTGGTGGAGGGCCAAGAATGGCATGGAAATGCGGGGTGGGCAAAAGTAGGATTATAGTTGCGAAGAACATTCTTTTGAGTTAATAAAGCTGTTGTAATGATCATGACCTGCATGTCATTTTCCAAACGAACGACTGTAAACCTACTTTTGCCTGCCCCTGTATGGCCAAAACCAGCTGGGAAAAGCAGGCTAAGGCAGGGAGAGTAAGCTTCCCCCTCCCCTCCCGGCCTAACAAAGCTTTTTTCTGAGCCTCAGTCAGCTGCTCTTCCTCTTCTTCAAGAACTAGCCCTGGTAGGTAAACATTGCAGGGGGGCCAATTTCCACTCAGCCCCGGAAGACCCTTTCCCCGAGAGCCGTGCACATGGGGAGACCAGACGTGTCCAGAAACTAACTCACGGAAGGCAGATGATGTGAGCTCAGTTCTGAAGGGCAGCCAAGCACCGGAGGGTGCAGTCAGTGAGACGGGGGTAGCAGCAACAAACACGCATGGAGCACTGACTAGAGAGCCAGGCACTGTGCTGAGCCCTCTGCACGTGGATTATCTCATTTCGTCCTGAACAGCCTAGGGAACAGGGGTCACTCACCCCAACTGTACTAATACCGCTCAGGGCTACACGGATTCACATCGAATGGTGCTTTTCACTGGCGTTAACTAGCTCACGCCTTCCAAATCTAAAATTCCACCCCGTGTTCAAAAGTCATGAACCACAGACACAGTTTAAAAAAAAAAACCAACATTCAGCCTGGCCGTTGTGGCTCAGTGGTTGAGCATCAACCCATGCACCAAGAGGTTGCCGGTTTGATTCCTGGTCAGGGCACATGCCTGCGTTGCAGGCTCCATCCCTGATGGGGGCGCGCAGGAGGCAGCCGATCAATGTTTCCCCTCTCCTTTCCTCTCTCTGTAAAACTCAATAAAAAAATCTTTTTTTTTTTAAAGTAATGAACTTCAGACTCAATTTTCTAAAAAATATTTAAAGCTTTCTTGGTCCCCACTAAGAAAGTCCCACTAGAACAGTGGTTCTCAACCTTCCTAATGCCGAGACCCTTTAATACAGTTCCTCATGTTGTGGTGACCCCAACCATAAAATCATTTTCGTTGCTACTTCATAAATGTAATTTTGCTACTGTTATGAATCGTCATGTAAATATCTGATATGCAGGATGTATTTTCATTGTTACAAATTGAACATAATTAAAGCATAGTGATTAATCACAAAAACAATATGTAATTATATATGTGTTTTCTGATGGTCTTAGGCGACCCCTGTGAAAGGGTCATTCGACCCCCAAAGGGGTCGCGACCCACAGGTTGAGAACCACTGCTCTAGAACTTCCCATTGCACACAGTGCGCCAATCCACGGTCCATAATTAATGCAGCACCTTAACTGGTCACAAGGTCAATGGCATAATCCGGATGTGACTGGGTATCAGCACAAGTGTAAGGAGGTCTCGTTACTCCTGCATGAGGGGAGGGGAGAGAAAATCCCACGCAACTGTAATTCATACATTCACACACAGGAGTTATTTCTGTCACAGCACGCTGGCCTCCAAAGACAGGTAACATCAACCATTTGGTTTTCTTTGTTCCAGCAGACACTTAAAATAAACTGGCTATTGAAATGTAACTGCAACGCTGCACTTTTCTAGCCATTTTACCTTCAAGGAGAATACAGTGTTTTGTTATGTAAGTTTCCAAGTGAACGCGGTGATATAAGCGAAGGGCCTGACGGGTACAGCATCTGCAGAACAGTGGAGAAAGGCCCTGCTTCCAGGGGTGACCTGGGGTCATGCTCCCTGCTAAGGTCTGGCCCCGTTCCCATGACATATTTCCTTGTGATTCTTCTGAGTGTCCTCAGATACGTTTTATCTTAGGGGATAAAGTAGTAACACATTTAGATCACATAAAAATGAACATAGCGAACACTTAGAAAAAGTATTACAACTTCCATGGGAATAGAACCTTCCTTGGGGAGAGGCCTATTTCTAACATTCAAGCTCTTAAAAATGTGTACGTTCTGTGAATCTAGAATTGCTTCTTTATACCCTAAGGAACAAATCATGTAAAGATGTATGTATAAGAATACTTGTC
Organism: Myotis lucifugus; assembly: GCF_000147115.1. Taxonomy (NCBI): domain Eukaryota; kingdom Metazoa; phylum Chordata; class Mammalia; order Chiroptera; family Vespertilionidae; genus Myotis; species Myotis lucifugus. The sequence continues at coordinate 7,478,272 of NW_005871092.1, forward strand.
ACGGCATTATTTATAACAACTAAAAACCAGATATAATCCATCTACCAGGGAAGAAACATTTAAATAAATTATGGTACTATCATATAACAGAATACTATGGGCAACAATTAAAACTAATAATACATTTCTACTGATGTGCAGAGATGACTGTGATATATTGTTGACCGAAGCAAGAAAGCTGCAAAGCTAAATGCAAAGTATGACTATATTTTTGGTAGAGACACATATTAACACAGATAAAAGACCAGGGAAGAAAGACTGCAAAATGCTAACTTTTTTCTCAAAAAGTCTAGATGACAAAGAATTTTTGTTCTCCTTTAACTGTTCTGTGCACGCAGTAAAATTTTTTATAGTAAGTACAAACTGTCTTTTATGATAACACACTCAATAAATATTAATATTCATTCCATTTCTTTAAAATTCACAGTAATGCCAGGGCATCAAGGGGGCAAATGGGAAGACAGTTCTTGTTTTCGTGGATGCCCAAGGCATCAGTAACTAAACAAAGGGGACAGGTCTACCCACGTAATCCCCAAACACAGCTCCATGTGTTGTAACAACTCCACTGAAAAGCTTACGTACTTTTCTCAAATTCCTCCAGTTTTCTAACAGCTTCATCTCGTTCTTGCCTGATTTTGTCACACTGAAATGAGAAAAGATGACAAGAGTGAATTTGGATCATAAGTCTGGAAAGACAAGAGCAAACTTATAAACAACAGCAATTTTGTGAAAAGAAAACAAAAATTAAAAACCTTTAAAAAAGCATGAGTGGTCGCACAGTATTTGTACTGCTCAAACAGCCTGGTGTTTGGACCACGGTATCTGGCCTATTTTCTCGGACCTTCTAAGACAATGACTCACCTTACTGCTCCTGATCACCTGCGGAACCGACCAATTTAACATCCTTAAGCGGAAATATATTCATTCTTGAAGAGAATAGTTGAGCCTCTTCTTAAGTAGATATTTTGCAAATCCAGGGGACACCCCACTCACCCGCAGGTCAGATTCCCTGAAACTGGATGGTTTCAAATATCCAGAACAGCGGCGCACAAGGGGAAGTGACCACTACATGAAGTGACCACCCCATGAAGATAAACCGCTGCGACGTGCCCTGTGCCTCTCGCTCGAGAAAAAACCCACCCTTGTGTCCTCAGAGTTCTAAATAGAAGGCAGCATGTAAAAGGAAAGAAGATAAAATATTCCGCAATGAGCATGTGTCATTTACATAAACGAATTTTTAAAAAGTGGGAGGACTCATCGAAAAGTCTTTGGGAGGTAAGACCATAAAAGGAAAAAAACAAAACAAACACACACCCAAAAAACTACTAAAGCATGAGGATCTTTCAGGATATCTGGTACAGAAACAACTATTTAGTACTTGAATAGGCCCTGAAGGTATTAATGAATTTTTTAAAAAGCCTAATATTCATTATGAGGACTAAATTCACTTTACCCTGAATTTCACAAAATCTTTTAGAAAGATTTTTATCCAAAATGTCTAAAACTTTAAAAAGTGAGTTTAGCTATTAGAGTGATAATTAAATTTTTAATTTTGTGGATTACTTTAATAAGAGGACCATTTGAATAAAACACAACTTTATATCATATTTTAATCCTACTATGCCAGATAAATATATTGGGATTTCATGCCTTTGGATCATTCAAATTTCTATGGCAAAAAAAAAATAATGATGCCACTGATAATGTGAAAAACCCAAATTAAAATCGTGAGATATTCTCATCTAACAGACTGGCAAAAAAACTGAAAAAGTCTAATAATACCAGGAGGTGGAAACTCACATACTGCTAGTGGAAGTGTCAATAGGCATAACTACCTTGGAAAAAAAAAAATTGAAAATGCACACACCCTAAGTATGACTCAGCAGTTCTACTCCAGGATTCTATTAATGGAATCTCTAGTAATGTGTACAAGATGACATGTACAAACATGCCGAGAATTTATAATAACAATAAATCATGGTATACTCATATACCATACTGTGAAATACACAATGAAGATGAATGACGTAGAGCTCTGTGTATCAACATAGGTAAACATCAAAAGCCATAATGTTGAGTAAAAGAAATTGTGGAATATATACCAAATGATATCTTAACACACAAACACTTGATATTTTTACACTGTATGTATGTATATGTGTGTGTGTGTGTATATATATATTTTTTTACACTGTATGTATGTATATATATATTTCATGATATATATGGCATATATAAAAATATAAAAATACAAAATAGAAGAATATACAGACAAAATTTATGAAAAGATAGGGAGGGGAAGGAAACTGGTTGGACAACAGAGGCAATATTCAAAAATTTTATCCACAGGATTCTTTATTATTTAATTTCAAAAAAATAATTTAATTCTGCATTTGCATATCTGTTGTGTTATTCTCTGCACTTTTCGGTGCTTTTAAAGTATTTTTAAAATAAAAATAAAGTTGAGAAGCAAACAATTCAGTTTTCCTCTTTCGCCTCTCAAGAACACAAACTTTAAAAAAACCACTGGGTAAATCCACTCTGACTAGAGTACACGAAACAAGTACAGACTGCTAAATTAGCAAAGCTGTTTACTACATCCTTATCTTAAAGGAGAAGGCATATCTGTGGGGGATACATACCAAGACCCCCCAGTAGATGCCTCAAACTGCGGATATTAGCGAACCCTATATGTACTATGTTTTTTCCTATACATAGATACCTATGATAACGTTTAATTAATAAATTTAGGCACAGGGAGAGATTAACAATAACTAATAATAAAATAGAACAATTATAACTATATATATAGTAAAAATTATATTAATGTGGTGTATCTCCCTTTATCTCCGCCCCCCCCCTTTCTCAATCTCTCAAAATCTCTGATAACCCATCTGATAAATCAGAGGGCCACTAAGCAACTAACGTGTGGGTAGCATGCCCAGCAATGATACGCTGGACAAAGGGATGACTCACATCCCAGATGGGATGGAGCGGGACATCAGAAGAGTTTATTGTCCTACTCGGAATGGCACACAATTTAGAACTTACGAACCATTTATTTCTGAACTTTTCCATTTAATATTCTCAGATGTTGGTTGACCGTGGGTAACTGAAACCTAAGAAAATGAAACCACAGACAAGGGGGCACTACCTTTCATTAGGTTTTCTTGTGAAAACAAAATTGTCTAATATAGTTTCTAGTTCCAACTTAACAAATTTACTACATTTATTGTGTGTGTGTGTGTGTGTGTGTGTGTGTGTGTGTGTGTGTGTTTAAAATTCTAAACACTGCCTGGCTCATGGGTTGAGTATCGACCTATGAACCAGGAGGTCACGGTTCGATTCCCAGTCAGGGCACATACCCGGGTTGCGGGCTCGATCGCCAGTAGGGGGCGTGTAGGAGGCAGCCAATCAATGATTCCCTCTCTCCCCCTCCTTCTCCCTTCCTCTCTGAAATCAATAAAAATATATTAATTTTTTAAAAAGTCACCAACCGTCATCACACACAAACCACCAATGCAGCTACCATTTACTGGTCCTTAGCAACACATGGCAACTCGACGTAGGCTTATTCCATTGCCCCACAAGGAAGGCGTTCTGCCCATGCTCTCTGCTCATAAGGTGCAGGGAGACGGGCTTTGCCTAGTAACAGGTCTCAACCTCACAGTCGTATTCTGACCTGCGGTGACCCGTTTCTATAGTCTAGCGAGGTGCCTGTGCACGCACCCCAGGGTCTTCACCGGCAGATTCAGACGCTGTCCCCCAACCCCAGCTGTGTTCTCTCAGGGGTCTTCATGTGGCCTGGCTTTCTATTTTCTACAACCACATTAGGACGGAACTGGCAGCCACAGAATTCACCATCTGCTATGATTACTGAAAGGGGTGTGTGCCGGGAGGGCGGAGGGAGGGGGGAAGGATCTACATATGCTGCAAATGCAGCTTATTCTCACCCAGAGCTGAACAAACTATGAGCGACAGGCCCATTCACTAAGCAGAAATCCAAACATCCACTTATTCCGTCATTTCAGGTGAACCCACGAAAATATCTTGTAACCTTGCTCTCATGCTCCCCGCAGAGAGAAGCCAGCAAGGGTTGCGGGCCATTTGGGACGAATGTGTCATCTTTATGTCCCACAGGAACCCCTCACCCACCCTGCCCCTTCCCCTACCCTGCTCCTGCAGCTGCACTATTTGTAGAAATGGCTTCTTTTTTGTCTGAGAATTGCTCATGAAGACTTTGCAATAGCAACAGATGTTCGTGGGCCCGCGTCGCTTAATTACAGTGTCCCGTGATTCTCTGGAGCCCAGGGCTGGGGAGGACCAGCAGCACAAGCACTGGTTGCTTTAAGCCAGTGGTTCTCAACCTTCCTAATGCCGAGACCCTTTAATACAGTTCATGTTGTGGTGACCCCCAACCATAAAATTATTTTCGTTGCTACTTCATAACTGTCATTTTGCTACTGTTATGAGTCGTAATGTAAATATCTGATATACAGGATGTATTTTCATTGTTACAAATTGAACATAATTAAAGCATAGTGATTCATCACAAAAACAATATGTAATTATATATGTGTTTTCCGATGGTCTTAGGCGACCCCTGTGAAAGGGTCGTTCGACCCCCAAAGGGGTCATGACCCACAGGTTGAGAACCGCTGCACTACACCAACAGGGCGGACACGCTATACCTGGGTAAGTACCTTACCGCTGGCTGAATTAGACTTCCAAGCACATATGGACTATAATCCATGAACGCCACCCTATTTCCTTCCTCAAGCATTGAGCAAATTGGGGCACCCACAGTGCCAGGCACTGTGTAAGCACGGGGGGGGGGGGGCGGGGAGAATACAGTGGGAAACATAATAGACAACATGCTCCCACAAAACATAGGATCTACCAGGAAAGATCAACAATGGAACAAGCAGTTTATAAGAATACTGCCTATCATGAGAGAAACGCTACACTGCAGATCATACAGCAGAGGCTGTCCCACTCAGTGCAGAGGCCTCGACCCACCCCATTCTTACTCATTCTTCTGGAAGGCCACTCTTTCTATGTCCAGTTCCAATATTTAAAAGCATCGGAACTGGGCATATTTACCTGTTTCAGAATCTCGGGCGATGGCCTCAGAGGACCATCACGTCCTTTTCAATAATCATCGACCGTTCTATTGTTCCACCTAGGGAAGTCTGGCCAGAACTCCACTGTGCTTATCCTCAAAGAACACAATCAGTGAAATCATTCCCCCGAGGATGGAATTCCTTTCAGTCTCTCTCCCTTTTGGGTGGTGTTCTTTCTTCCAATTCAAAGTTTTCCCCTCCAAGTTCCAGAGGCAATAAAGTAGCGGCTGCCCCGAGAGCTGTCTCAGGAGCATTCTCCACATTCTAGGTATTGTGTGTCGGAGGGGAGCACATGTCATCCGCCCGGAGATCCCTGCTCTTTTGTTTCTGGATAGATTGCTGTTAATAAGAGACTCGTTTTCACTTTCAAACTGCGGAGTAATTACTTTCTCTCTGGCACAACCACTTGCCACTCGGCTCTAAAGAAACTGCATGTATGTGGATGTTTTATGCATGAACAGTCAGCATAATGGGTGCACATCTTGCTCTTTAAACGTGGCTTCTTGATTGATTTTTTTTTTTTTTTAAATAAAACACTTTGGGACCTTCGCCTCTGAAATTAACACGAGAGGAGGAAACTTTGACAACAGACAACCAAGCAAAGATGCAAACAGTATCGTCTTCCTTGCTGCTCGAAACCTCAATCTTGGACAGGGTCGGCCTCCTTCCCTTTTCATGCCTCGTTCCTGGCGAGCTGACAGAAGGGCCCGATGCACTGTGACCGTAGCCCAGCCAAACGACGTCTAAGCAGCCACTTACACACGTATGCATTTCCAATCTCCATCTCAGCTCATAATATTCGACACAAATACATACTGTTTAAAGGCATTCTTCTGCTACACAGATTTCCTTCTTGATATGCCCGCTCCACCCACACCCCCCTCCAGCCTTAGACAGCTGAAAGCTATTCAACTCATCGCTCATGAGCCTTTGCCGCCCCCATGTAGGAAAACCCCCAAACAGTCATGACAAGGATCCTGAGTGAGTCATTAGAGAATGCCCTTCCATTGTAGAAGCATGACTAACATCTGAATATGGAGATTGCTTCACATGCAAAGTAAAACATTTGATTTGGTTGATTCCAAAATAATTAGTCCTCTGTTTTCTCTTACCCCCAAAAAAAGTCTGGGAAGGGTTGCTGACTTCAATATGATAGGCTTTCTTGCTTTTTAACATACTGTTGATAACATTCTTTAGAAACTAGGCAAAAATAAAATAAAATAACAGAAAGTAGCACCCTTTCCAAAATCTCCACTTACTTTGACGTTAGAAATAAAAAACAAAAAAACTGAAGTGTTCACATTTTAATCCAACCCATACAACGTGTACCCGAGACATTTTGATAATAATGAACTTGTGTTGATAAAATGCGGTAAGTGCATAAGAAATACTCAGATGTTTTATTACAAAGAAGCAAACAATTAATTCTGCTCCTAAGAGAATTAGAGACTTTAAAAACAGTAGGTGGCATTTAAGCCAAGCATTATGAGCTACGAAGAGTATGTCACATGGCAGTGAGTAGGAACCTTGTGTTTTTTGTCCTTTTCCCACCCACCCCCAAACCCTAGGCAGTCACTTCTATCATCGCAGTTTCTTACAGTTATTTGTCAACTTGCCTGTGCCCCTCAGTAGACTGGACTTTCATGGGCATTTTTCTACCCCAGGACTCAGAAGCCATTCAACAAAAAGTGTTCCCTTCAAAAAGCTTTCCTTATCGCCAAACCGGTTTGGCTCAGTGGATAGAGCGTCGGCCTGCGGACAGAAAGGTCCCAGGTTCGATTCCGGTCAAGGGCATGTACCTTGGTTGCGGGCACATCCCCAGTAGGGGGTGTGCAGGAGGCAGCTGGTCGATGTTTCTCTCTCATCGATGTTTCTAACTCTCTATCCTTCTCCCTTCCTCTCTGTAAAAAATCAATAAAATATATTTAAAAAAAAAAAAAAAGCTTTCCTTATCAACTCAAAAAGATTCTGAACACACCTTCAAAGACAATGATAAAAACCACAAAATGAGGGTCATTACATTTCTTAAAAAGGGAACACTGCAAAGGAAAAGATCAGGAAAACTTTGGCCCACCCTCCCAAATCTCCGACTCTTATCCTTGGAACGCAGGAATGTCAGGAATGCTGTATGCACACACCCACAATCGTGGATTTTACTGACAGAGATTGATCTGATACTCAACTTTCAGTTTCTGAATACAAACGGATGGACAAATGATCCAGGAAAGCACTGAGTCTGATCACGTGTGGAATTAAATTCGTGTGGGAAGTTCACGAGCTCACAATAAAGAATTGTGAATAAGACCGAGCCCTTTGTGGAAAAGTTAATTCGCTCCCTTAAGTTCACCTGCTTCAAAGAGAACAGTGGTGGTTAGAAGATCCATGTTTGAGTCTAGAGCCTGTTGGACCCTGAGGTCCTGTTCTTCCGGAAATGGAGCTGGCCCAGGGCTGTTTGAAGCATCAGATAAGGGAGATAAAGAAGAGCACATGACCCATGGTGACTTAGTAATGAACACAGCCTTTTAAGCAATGCCTGCTCTGAGGAGATTCATGTCCTACCACTTGTCTCAACAGAGGAGATTCCAAACAAGGCCTAAAAAGATCTTACCCACCGTAGCCAGTTTGCTCAGTGGATAGAGCATTGGCCTGTGGACTGAAGAGTCCTGGGTTCAGTTCCAGTCAGAGGCACATACCTCGGTTGCAGGCTTGATGCCTGACCCTGGTTGGGGCGCATGCGGGAGACACAACCAATTGATGTGTCTCTCTCACATCAATGTGTCTCTCTGTCTCTTCCCCTCCCTTTCACTCTCTTTTAAAATATATATATATATATATATATATCACCCAAAAGAATCCCACCCACTGTCTCTTCCCATGGATAAGGTTAATGATCTGGCAACAAAGATAGTCAGACTTAACGTGGACATGTGGAAGGGAGAAATAACTTGCAATTTATTTTTTGGGTCCCTTCCACTCGTGCAAAAATTTCCCCACCTCAAATTAACTATGGCAAGTGGAATCTTCCTTTGGATTCCCGTCCTTGATTGATTTCATGGAACTCTGGGTTGGGGCCATGAGGCAGGGATGGCCACGTATACCTGCTGATGCGGAGGAGACAGAGATCACCCAGCCAGGCACAAGAACGTGCGTGGCCAGAGAAAATGGTGTTCTCCGCTCACCACGGCCAGAACTACAGCTGCTTTTACTCATTCTGTGCTGCAGAAAAGGCTTTTATTATATGTTGCCCTCCTTTGTAATACAGCCCCCCTTTTGGGGGGAAAATCTTCAGTAATAAGCCTGCTAGTCTTTTAACAGAAGATAAACAGAGTGCGGCGAACTTAAAACCACTCTATTTTGTTCTACCCAAGCACCCGGCATTCCACGCTGCTTCCACTTCCTTTCTTCCCATTTCTGTTAATAGTTATTTTTAAAGAATTAGAACAGAAGCAGGTCAATAATGCATACAGATGTGACAAAAGTATTAGGCCATGCTCTGTGTAGGGAAACGTGTAAACAGTGGATGGGCTAAGATAATTTATAACCTTTCTTTTACCAAATGCATTTTCCCTGTGATTCCACTCGCATAACAGATGGTTCACTTAAACCAGTGATGGCGAACCTATGACACGCGTGTCAGAGGTGACACACAAACTCATCTTTTTGGTTGATTTTTCTTTGTTAAATGGCATTTAAATATATAAACTAAATATCAAAAATATAAGTCTTTGTTTTACTATGGTTGCAAATATCAAAACATTTCTATATGTGACACAGCACCAGAGTTAAGTTAGGGTTTTTCAAAATGCTGACTTAAACCCTCACTGCAGAAAGTGGCTCTCAGTTCAACAACCATCATCACCACCAACACAGGAGTTTACAGAACATCTACTTTTAGGGCAATGCTAGGGCTACAAGTAAGCAAGAATTAAAGAAGAAGAAAAGAGACAACAGAAAGTTTATTCTTCCTCTTACGCTATTCATTTTCTTCTATGTCCTTCCTTTTCCATCCTATGAAGACACCTGTTTGCTTCCCCTCCTCGTATCTTCTAGGTTAAGTCAAAGAGTTCTCCTGAGTTAACCCTTCCAACTGGTTTTGCTTTTCCCCTCTTGGGCCGGGAACATCCATGGAGGAGACATCCAAGGAAAAGTAAATTTCATTTATGTCGAAAAACAGTAATGGGCGGTTCTGTTCTCTCCTACTTTTCATTTTCTATTCAGTCCTTCTACTTTTTTAAAATATATATATTTTATTGATTTTTTACAGAGAGGAAGGGAGAGGGATAGAGAGTTAGAAACATCGATATGAGAGAGAGAGAGAAAAATCAATCAGCTGCCTCTTGCACACCTCCCACTGGGGATGTGCCCGCAACCAAGTTACATGCCCTTGACCAGAATCGAACCCGGGACCCTTCAGTCCACAGGCCAATGCTCTATCCACTGAGCCAAACTGGTTAGGGCACTTTCTACTTTTTTAAAAATTAGCCTTCCCTTCCATTTGTCCCCTCCCTAAATTTGCAGGGAACACACACACACACACACACACACACACACACACAAACACACTAATTTTCAATAAACATGTTGAGAGTCAAAATGATAAGTAGTCTGTAAACGTGAGTGAGTTCAATTGTTTAACAGTTTAAAAATAAAACTTCCAGGGTCCCTGAAAATCATCACCAGGCTTCCCCGTCTTCACATTGGGTATTCTTCAACTTCCGGTATGTTATTTACATACTCAGAGGAAGTAAGCAGACGAAAAGTTTATGGAGGCCTTTGGGCTAACCACCCAGGATTCATTCCAAACAGTTCCCTCCAGAATCTAGCATGTCTAAACCCCAAAAGTACATGTGTCAGGCCTTCCATTCCATCACCAGAATCCCAAATCTGACTGTTGGGGGGAAGTACAATTCTTGGGGGCTTGAGCTGCTTGGCCGGGTGCCTGGCTGCATTTAGCTGGGTAGTTAATCTCCCAGAGCAGCGCCCACTGTGGCATGCCTGCTATTCTCCACCATCTGGAGCCTGGAGTTGATAGAAGCTTGAACCACACATGCAGGAGAAAAGAAAAAAAACAAAAACACCCCACTCTCATTCGCATTTAACTGAAATTGGTGGCAGAACAATGCACCATGCCATCTAGGCTTTTTACACATGGAAGAGAGGAAAGAAAGGGTAAAGTACAAACCTTCTCTTTTGTTTTCTGGTTCTCTGCTCTGAGGTCTTCATATTCGCCTATTGCTGAAAGAAAAAAAAAAGGGGGGGAAAACACACGTTATATAACACCGCCACAAGTTTACGGTAGGAAAACCTGGGACCCCAACTACCCGCTCTTGTCTATTGACGAGGAGGGGTGCAGAAGAGGCCACGGAGGGCTTCTGCTTCTAAGAGGAAGGAAGGGAAAGAGACCGTAGCGCAGTGGTTCTCAGCCTTCCTCATGCCGCGACCCTTTAATACAGTTCCTCATGTCGTGGTGACCCCAACCATAAAATTATTTTCATTGCTACTTCATAACTGTCATTTTGCTACTGTTATGAATCGTAAATATCTGATATGCAGGATGTATTTTCATAGTTACAAATTGAACATAATTAAAGCATAGTGATTCATCACAAAAACAATATGGCCCTAACTGGTTTGGCTCAGTGGATAGAGCGTCGGCCTGCGGACTGAAGAGTCCCAGGTTCGATTCCGGACAAGGGCATGTGCCTTGGTTTCGGGCACATCCCCAGTGGGGGGTGTGCAGGAGGCAGCTGATCGATGTTTCTCTCTCATCGATCTTTCTGACTCTATCTCTCTCCCTTCCTCTTTGTGGAGAATCAATAAAATATATTTTTAAAAAAACAAAAAACAATATGTAATTATATATGTGTTTTCCGATGGTCTTAGGTGACCCCTGTGAAAGGGTCGTTCGACCCCCAAAGGGGTCGCAACCCACAGGTTGAGAACCGCTGCCGTAGCGGATGAGAGCCCACCAACCCGAATTCCAGTTCTCCCGGGTCATCAGGGAGACATGTGAGCCATAAGTGGTCGATGACGAGTCGCTTCTCTCTGATACCCAGACTTGGTCCTGGCAGGTGGGTGTTCCCTGAAGTTCCTTCCAGCACCATTAGTTTGTGGTGCTGTAATCAGGCTTGTTTCTTAATGAGCCGCCAGAAAATAAACTCGGCTTACAGGTCCCACGCACTGTCACACGCCTGCTTTAGCATCCACAGAGCAACAAAGTTCCTGCTCTGAGCAGTCAGCTAAGAACAACCGCTTCCAGGCACTGCAAGATCATCATGCACCAGGCCCCACACACCAGCCAGATTCATTTCACTGGCTTGGAAAAACGTGTGAATTACTTAGAAATGTTTTCAACTATATGGAGGAGAAAAACAGCAGCTTTCAACTTATAACCCTCTACTGCCAGAAAAATAAAGTAATCTGAACCCCCCACATTCATCTTTTAGTCAAAGCACCATTTTTATTTTTTAAAACGTGGTTTTACTGATTTTTAGAGATAGAGGAAGGGAGAGAGATATAGAAACATGAATGAGAAACATCGACCTGCTGCCTCTTGCACGCCACCTACTGGGGACAGAGCCTACAACTCAGGCATGTGCCCTGACTAGGAATCGAACCAGTGACCTCTTGGTTCATGGGTCCATGCTCAACCACTGAGCAACACCGGCCGGGCCAGAGCACCATTTTTAGATACGCTCACAGTTGAGGATGTACATTCAGAGCGTGTGACGGGAAGAAAGAGAAGGACCCGGGGTTGATGATGACGGAGCACAGTGCCTCAGGTGGGCCTCACAGAACTGCTGCCCACTCCCAGCCCAGCACCGTGACTGCTAACACACTCCAGGACAGTGGTTCTCAACCTGTGGGTCGAGACCCTTTTGGGGGTCAAATGACCCTTTCACAGGGGTCGCCTAAGACCATCAGAAAACACATATATAATTACATATTGTTTTTGTGATTAATCACTATGCTTTAATCATGTTCAATTTGTAACAATGAAAATACATCCTGCATATCAGATATTTACATGACGATTCATAACAGTAGCAAAATTATAGTTATGAGGTAGCAACGAAAATAATTTTATGGTTGGGGGTCACCACAACATGAGGAACTGTATTAAAGGGTCACGGCATTAGGAAGGTTGAGAACCACTGCTCCAGGAAATCATCAGATTGGAATTTTATACTTTTACTTTCTAAAAATACAATTGGATTTATATACAAAAAGTTTTTCTTAAAAAAAAAAGATGAACAGAACTTCCTACTTCTATGAATAACCTAAAGATAAAAATGAAAAATCTGAAACCAGGGCTTCAAGAACATCCCAGATATCTATCTGGTCATTAATTCTAGAAGTGTCTCTGATTCTAACCACTGAATCAGAGAGCAGCCCAGAAACACACAACTCACAGGGTAAAGTACATGTTGTATTTCCTCCAATCGTGACCCAAAGGGTTTAGAATAGCTACCGTGGTGGTAGGACCAACATCTGACAATCCAATTCAAATGAACAGATATTTATGGGATCATATCACCACGGTCCAGAAGTTTGATTAGCATCCCACGACCATCTAAATAAGAATTAAAGCCACACCCCAAAAAGAATCCTGGAAAACTAGCCCATAAAACAGCTGAATGAATACATGTAAAGATATAGCCATTTTAAGAATAAGTACATTTCCAACAGAACAGATTTGATTAACCACAGAATGCAGCCCTCCCGCACCAGCTCATCAGCCTGCACCACACAAACCAAACCCATGAGTACGAACTAAATTGTTCTTGGTTCTGAAAAATCACTAAAAGCCCTCCCCCTCCCCCTCCCCCCCCCACACTTTTTTTTTTTACAAACCAAAAGAACTGAGGGATGCTAAACATATGCACTTATGCCAGTGGTTCTCAACCTTCTGGCCCTTTAAATACAGTTCCTCATGTTGTGACCCAACCATAAAATTATTTCCGTTGCTACTTCATAACTGTAATGTTGCTACTGTTATGAATCGTCATGTAAATATCTGATATGCAGGATGGTCTTAGGCGACCCCTGTGAAAGGGCCGTTCGACCGCCAAAGGGGTCGCGACCCACAGGTTGAGAACCGCTGACTTATGCCATTGGGTCATCTATGCTCATAATTCCAGATCTTATTACTATATGTAATATTGCTTGGAAAAATAAATATAGACTTTACTGAGAGACTTTGCATGAGTTTACTTGACATTTAAAAGTATCTGCAGGTGAAGCTGAAAAATCACGCTTGATTTACCACTCTATTCTTATTGACCTACTTTACGGACGTACAAAACAGACAATAAAGGCTTCTAAAACCATGATCTCATAGTGATATTAAGAAAATGTTTTTGTATTTAAGACATCAGATAATGGCTTTGAAGGCTTTTGAAAAATACCGATACTATTCTTCCATTATGTTGCCAATAGAATTCAGGTGAAACATTATAGACTCCCAATGACTTCGTCTTTATGAAAAGGGTTCATTAAGAACCCTTCACCTATTGTATCTTAATGGAAATCGCAGAAGACATGTTTTATTGTGATTATGTGTGAGTTAAAAATAATACTAAAGTCAGGTACAGGGAAAGGAGAAGAAAGGTGTGAGAAGAATTCAACCACTTAGTAGAGGGAAGAGGGACAAGGCAGACGAGGAAAGAAAAGTTACTAATATTTTTTATTTCTTTGAAGTTAGAAAACCCAGCTCATTGCTCTAAATACACACACACACACACACACACACACACACACACCATAGTGAATACATATGTAACCATCCCCAGCAAAACTGGACAAGCAGGAAGTGACCTACATTATTCAGTTACTTCTTTTTTGGCAAGAATGAAGAGTCACAGGAAAAGCCTTCTTATTGTTCCAGAACGGGCTCACAGTTTGACAAATTTAAGTCCGTCGCACAGCTCAAGTGATTTGACGAGAGAGATCCTCCAAATCTAACCGATGCCAAAGAAAAGATGGATTTGACCAACTCTCTGCCGTGGGAAAAAGATCCACAGCTTGGGCAGACACCGTCCCTCAGTCCACAGGGGTAGTTCATTGCACTGTACCCTCAGGTCTCACAGCCCGGGAATGAAAGTGCAGCCTGATCCCGGCCCCAGAGCAGGGCAGCCCGGGGACCTTGGGCCAACGGGTTAATCCGAGTCTCCTATTCCTCATCTGGAAAATAGGAATAATAACTAAACACGTCTCACAGTGCTGTTACTAAGAGTGAGTGACTTCACGCGTATGATAGAAGGGTGCTCGGGCATATGAAGTGTTCCATACGCGTTAGCCATGGGTATTATTATTACTGACACGGCCAAGCACATCAAATCACGTGTGCACGACAACAGAGGAGGCTGGTCTCTAATGCCCTCAGTCTGGGGCGAACTTTTGTCCCACCTGGTCTGAAAGATGGCACAGCAGAAAAGTGTCTGCCACCCCAAGGACTACCATCCCCCGCCAAGGAAGAGGAGAACGGGGAATGAAGGCCAACCACAGCCCTAACCAGTTTGGCTCAGTGGATAGAGCGTCGGCCTGCAGACTCAAGGGTCCCAGGTTCGATTCCGGCCAAGGACATGTACCTTGGTTGCGGGCACATCCCCAGTGGGGAGTGTGCAGGAGGCAGCTGATCAATGTTTCTCTCTCATCGCTGTTTCTAACTCTCTATCCCTCTCCCTTTCTCTCTGTAAAAAACCAATAAAATATAGGAAAAAAAAAAGTCAACCGTAGCTGGGCAAAGAAGTGGAAGCACGCCCAAGAGCTGCCGTTTCAACCCTGGCTGCCCATCGGCATCACCCGGGAAGCTTTTAAGTCATACCGATGGCTGGCCCCCTCTCCACCCACCCCCAACCCAAGCTTCTGGTTTAACTCGTCTAGGGGAGACCCTGACATCCATTTTTTTTTTTGGAAGTGAGCACCCCAGGTGATTGTAACGTGCAGCCAAGGAGGGGAATCACCACCTAAGAGGATAGAATGGAAAAAAGGAAGATGTGGAGAGTATCCAGCAGAGCAAGTGTTGCAAGGATCATGCTGGTTTTCTATTTTCCAACTCCCTAAATTCCAAGAATGGGAGTTTTCTTTCCAAGCTGCAAATCATGAGCTAGCCAGCCCAGGAAGCAGCAGAGTGTACTTAGCTGTTTCAGAAACATCACAATTGAAGTTGATAACTGCGGAAGATAACACCTCAGGGAGGGTGAAAACAATCAGTTCTCCTGGGACCTTCCCAGTTCAGCCTGAAGCGCCCCGTGTGCCTGGGAGCTCTCCGGCCCAGGTAGGTTAATCATCCCACCTCTCAGGTAGGTTAATCATCCCATCTCTAGCGTTGGCTCCAGGTCAGTATTTCCAACCACTACTTTCTAGACCTGCACTGTCAAATATGCCATACCAAGTGTGGCTACTCACATCTAATGTACTTAAAATTAAATAACATTAAAAATGTCAGTCCTTCTTGTATGCATGCATATAAGCATAACTAATGGACATAAGACACTGGGGGGTAAGGGAGGGCAGGGGATTGTCAAGGGCGGGGGGGGGGAAGGACACATATGTAATACCATTTGTAATACTTATTATAATATTTTTTTAAAAAGAATAAAAAAAAATATCAGTCCTTCAGTAGCATTAGCCACACTTCAAGTGCGCAATAGCTACAAGTGGCTAGTGGCTACCACAGTGAAAGTGGACACAGAACATCCTTATCACAGAAGAAGACAATTCTACTGGACAATACTATTCAGGACATCTCTGTCCTCAAACTCAGGACGATGGATTCCCATTCATGGAAACCTCCTATTTGCTGCGTAGGATCTCCTTCCCCTGATGCCATTACCCACCGAGTCCTCCGGCTAGCACCTCAGGATCACCCCGATGCCCCACTCTGCCTCACCTCCAAAGGACCAAACTGCTCAGATCTCTTAAAATGACTCTCCGATCTACCCTTCCTCAACAGCCAGTACCTCTGCCCTGATTCCGACCCTTAATACGAGCAAACACTTCCTGTCTAGCCTCTAGCCTCCCTCTATCCCAAGTTCATTCTTTACGGGGTAGACAGCATAGTAACAAAGCAACCTGGACATTTCACTCTCTTATTTAAAGGCCCCCAAGATGTTAGGACCCCACTCTCCCTCCCTACCCCCACACTATTCGGTCAAAGACCACAACTCAGTCCATCACACCCAAAGTCCCAATGCTTCCCTGAACCCTCTCAGACCTTTAGTACCCAGATGCCTTTAAAATATTTTTCCCTCTGCCTGCAAGGTCTTCCCCTCCCCATCTTCCCTACCTCCTCGTCTTCAATGCAATTCAACCTGTCATTTCTTCTAAGAAACCCTCCCCATATACCTCAGGCAAACATCAGCACTTATATTTCTAATATATTACCAATGGACACTGTTCATGTGTCTCTACTGGACAGAGCATCAACATACAATGCTATGAATTATCCGAGCACAGGTCCGTTTTCTTGTCTTTCTCCACTTGGATGCATTGCTTACACCGACAGGAGACCAAGCACAGAGTCAATGGCCGTGTTGAATGAGTGGCTGGTTCATATCAATGTGTGATGTAGAGCAATTAAGCCAAAGATTAACATCGCCGTTGTAAAGATTGAGAAGTCAAATCCCACAGTAAGAAACGATGGAGCCCTAGCCAATTTGGCTCAGTGGATAGAGCGTCAACCTGTGGACTAAATGGTCCCAGGTTCAATTCTGGTCAAGGGCACATGTCCAGGTTGCGGGCTCGATCCCCAGTGGGGAGCATGCAGGAGGCAGCCAATCAATGATTCTCTCTCATCATTGATGTTTAAATCTCTCTCTCCCTCTCCCTTCCTCTCTGAAATTAATAAAAATATATATACAAAAAAAAAGAAACGATAGAGGCAGAACCAGTCTACAGATTCCCGGTCATTCATGTGAAAAACATTACCGGGCATTACTCTGAACAATGTGCTAAAGTGCTAGGCCAGACAGAGTCCTCAAGGGTGAGGCCTGTCTTCATGCATCCGGATGCCCACACCTGGCACAATGCCTGGCATGCAGGAGGCACCTGACACATGTGTGCTAGGTTAAGGAAGAAGGAAGAATGGATCTGATTTGTCTTCACAGGAACACACCCTGAAAGAGCACTCACTCCCCTCCCCATATGCAAAGGGTCTCTTACATCAGATGGTACAACAGGACACTTAAAGAAAATGAAGCTTTCAGTAGCCATCAGATATAACCAGGAACCACTGCCTCATGAGCTCTTCTCACGTAGATCCTCACCCACTGAGTCTGCATCTGTGAGGCTCATGGAGCCTTGAAACGCTTCTTACTAATGGCGAGTGAGGACATGAGCCATAACAGATAATGTGCCATTAGGACAGTACTCCCTTCTGCACACTTCCCAACAGGTCCTGCTCATAGAAGTCGTTTCTACCTCACTTGTTAATTAAAGCATTAGAAAGATCAGGGAAACCGCTGCTGGAAAAACTGATTAAAAAAACAAAGGTGACAGATTTCACATCTGAAAAGAAATTATGCCAAGCCTGAAATTCACTCACCACTTGGGAGGACACACAGTTCAGTGTTAATGAATTAATGCTATTTCAAATTACTCAACAGAAGACATTAACCAAAGATCTTATATGCATATATGCATAACCTATGGACACAGACGATGGTTCGGTGAAGGCCAGGGGAGGCGGTGGGAGTGGGAAGGAGGGGGTCAATGGGGGAAAAGTAAAAGGGGGGGAGGGAACATCTATAAAGCTTTCAACAATAAAGATAAATTTTTAAAA
Organism: Myotis lucifugus; assembly: GCF_000147115.1. NCBI lineage: Eukaryota > Metazoa > Chordata > Mammalia > Chiroptera > Vespertilionidae > Myotis > Myotis lucifugus. The sequence continues at coordinate 7,496,179 of NW_005871092.1, forward strand.
AGTAACCAACAGCCCTAGCCGGTTTGGCTCAGTCGATAGAGCGTCGGCCTGTGGACTGAAAGGTCCCAGGTTCGATTCCGGTCAAGGGCATGTACCTTGGTTGCAGGCACATCCCCAGTAGGTGTGCAGGAGGCGGCTGATTGATGTTTCTCTCTCATCGATGTTTCTAACTCTCTATCCCTCTCCCTTCCTCTCTGTAAAAAAATCAATAAAATATTTTTTTTTAAAAAGTAACCAACAGAAAGGAAAGAAACTGAGTAACCTTAAAACACATATGTAAGTTTGCTTTCTGGTCCGGTATGTAACAAACTTATAAATTGACACTCCCTCACAACAACAAAAATGCTGAACAAACCGAATATCAACAAGTCTTCTTACATCTATCAGAGAACTGAGGTCACGGGGCAAATCGCTACTCCAAAACTTGGAGAGACAATCGAGCAGAGAGAGAGGATCACAACTTTAATGAGGGCAGAGGCCAAGGTGCAGACGCTGCTAGCTCACCAACACAGGAAACCTGAACTGTCATGACAAACAGCTAGGAGCTCAGCCCTAACAAGTCTGAGATTTAAAAGCCTCAGGTGAGCCTGGTGGGTGTCAACCTATGAGGAGGTCATGGTTCGATTCCTGGTCAGGGCACATGCCTGGGTTGTGGGCTTGATCCCTAGTAGGGGCTGTGGGGGAGGCAGTCGATTGATGATTCTCATCATTCTTTCTCTCTCTCTCTCCCTCTCCCTTCCTCTCTGAAATCAATAAAATATATATTTAAAAAAACAACAAAAAAAAACCCTCAAGGAACAGATCAGTCTTCGGAGGGCCCCCACACTGCTGTGAGTTTGACCTCCAAGAGGGCTAGCAGGGCGTCACAGTGAACACCCGGCCGGGGAGGGGGAGTGGCCATTATGAAATACGCTTAGAGCATTCTGTTCTTCTTAACCGGCCTGCTCTCAAGAGAAATTATTCTACCAGAGCCTGCCGGACTTGGGGGAAGGTTCTAACCCCACTCCAGCCCCCTCCAGCATTCCGGTCTCCACGAAGGAGGAAAAAAACAACACTGAGAAGCCCTTGTGAAAGTCACAGCCCAGGAGCCCAGGCTTCTTAAAGACTAAGACCTTGTCATAGGACCACACAACACTTCTCTTACCACCATATGAATGTTTGCAGCAGCTTTACTCCTAATGGTCAAAACTTGAAAGCAACCACAATGTTCACCAACAGGTGAGTAGACAGACAAACTCTGGTACATCCACACAATGGGGTATTATCCAGTGATAAAGAGAAATAAATGAGCTATCAAGCCAGAAAAAAAGACATGGAGGAACCTTAAAGGCATATGACTAAGTGGAAGAGCCAACCTAAAAAGGCTGCATACTCTCAATTCCAACTGTATGACATTCTGGAAAAGGAAAAGCTATGGAGCTAGTAAAAGGATCAGTGGTTGCCAGGAGGTCAGGGGTAAGAAGGGAGGATGAACAGGCAGAGCAGAGGAAATTTTTTTGGCATAATAATGTAATTGTAGGTTATACATTGGTCAAAAACATAGAAAATACAACGTAAAGAATGAACCCTTCCCAGCCAGCTTGGTTCAGTGGTTGAGCATCGACCTATGAACCAGGAGGTCACGATTCAATTCCCGGTCGGGGTACATGCCCGGGTGGCGGACTTGGTCCCCAGTGTGGGGTGTGCAGGAGGCAGCCAATCAATGATTCTCTCTCCTCATTGATGTTTCTATCTCTCTCTCCCTCTTCTTCCTCTCTGAAATCAATAAAATATTTTTTTAAAAAAAGAATGAACCCTATTGTAAACTATGTACTTCAGTAGTTAATAATCATGTATCAGTATTGGCTCATCAATTCTAAGAAATGTAGCACACTAATGATGATAATAGGGAACATGGGGAGGGGGAGGGAGGAACTATGGTAGTAATTCTCTGTACTTTCTTCTCAATTTTTCTGTAAGCCTAAAACTGCTCCCCAAAAGTCCTATTTACAACAAACCTATATATCAGAACCATACACTGATTTGTGCTGCAGGGGATTTTAACTAAAAGGATCCTAATACATTCCTGCTCGTTGTACCATACACAAATTTCAGAACTCATGCTTTAATGTTTAAAATGCTTAGCCAGCATGGTAAGCAGAGAAAAACAAAAGCCACGTTCCTTCTACATTTCAAAGCAAAGCGTGGCTGTGTTACAACTTGATAGAATAAAATCTACAGCACTGCAAAGTTTAAAATACACATACTTTTTGGATCCAACAATTGCACTTTTGAGAAATTTTCCTACGGCTGCACTTAGAGATAGATGTGTACAAGAATGTAAGCAGCACTACTAGTTTTAATAAACTTTAATTTTATAAGCTTTCGATTTACAGCAAAATTGCAAAGATAGTACAGAGTTCCCAGACACCCTATACCCAGTTTCTACTATCATCACCATCCTACATTAGGATGGTACATTTATTACAAATAACTGACCATACCTCCATCTATACATATAAAAGCCTAAGCGACCAAACAACCGGTCGACCGGTCACTATGATGTGCACTGACCACCAGGGGGCAGATGCTCAATGCAGGAGCTGCGCCCTGGTGGTCAGTGAGCTCCCATAGTCAACCTCCCACGGCCCTGATCGACCCTGATCTCCAGCCAGGCCGAGGGACCCTACCTGTGCACAAATTCATGCACCGGGCCTCTAGTATTATTATGAATGAAGTTCACATTTTACTCATACATCCTTAATTTTTCCTTAATGTTCTATTTTTTCTCTAGGATCTCACCCAGAGACCACATTACATTTAGATGTCATGTCTCCTTAGACACCTCTTGGCTGTGACAGTTTCCCAGACCTGCCTTGTTCTTGATGACTTTTGACAGTTTTGAGGAGCACTGGTCAGGTACTTGGCCAAATATGCTTCAATTGGAATTTGTCTGATGTTCTCCTCATGAGTAGACTAGGACTATGGGTTTTTAGGGGAAGACCCAGAGGTAAAGTGGGTCTTAATATGACCCACTCTCATTTTCATCATCTTTGATCAAAAGTACATATTATCCTCAACGGGGTGGAAACAAAATAAAATAATATCAAATCTCCTGGGAAAAAAATAAAAAGGTGCATACTATCAACATGACTTAAATCGCCATTGAAGCGGACCTTGGTCACCTCGCTTTGGTAATGTCTCCACTGTAACATCACTCTTTCTCCCGTTTCCATCTGTCCTCTTTGGAAGGAACCCACTGTGTGCAGCCCACACTGGAGGAATAAGGCGCTACACTCCACTCTCTGAGCAGGAGTATCTACATCCATTACTTGGAATTGTTTCTATAGAAGACTTGTGTTTTTCCCTGTTTATTCAAACATTTATTGTTATCAGTATGGACTCATGACTCTCAATTTTATACTTTAGGTTATAATCCGATATTCAAATTGTCCCAGGTTTGGCCAATTTGAAGGAAGAGGGAGAGAGACATAGAAACATCAATGAGGAAGTTCTTTCAGTTGGTTCTTGTATCTCTTGACATACCCCCATGACTGTGGGCTCATTTGTTTGAGCACTTCCTCGGTTTCTGGTACAAGATGCTCCAGGCTCATCTTGTATGTTTCCTGCCCCAGCCACCCCTGTCCTAGAATCAGCCATTTCTCTCAGGACTCGTGTTCCTTTAATCGGAGAATGGTATAAGAAGCCATGTTCTGGAGCTAGATATGTTCTTCTAGGCTCTCAGCTGACAGAGCAAGAAAATATATGTATGCATACTAACCCATGACTAGCTCAGCTCTAAAAATAAGCTTGACTAAATTTCCATCTGAACCTTAAGCATTCTCTCAATAATCTTGAGGACTATAACAGTAAGTAAAGATGAAAGGAGGTCACCTTGCTTTAAAACCAATTATCTTACCATAGGAAATCCATTTTAAATAGTGTTAGCTCAAGAAGAGCCCAGAACTTTTGGGTGGTTGGTTGTTGTTTTGGTATTACGTTAGAACATCCTTATGGTTAAGTGACAACCACTCTCTTCACAACTTCCTCAACAAGTTCCAAATGACACATTACTATGTTGACCAGTTTAGTGGACAGCCATCATTTGTGTTGGCCCAGCCTGCATCCCGCCCACCCCCCTTCTGGTAGTGGCACACCATTCTTTTTTTGGACAACTACTCCAATCCATTGGTCTTTGTGGGAGCTGCCAATCAAAGTGCCCCACCCTCCCCCCTGGCCAAACTATGTCAATTAGACATGCTTCCTGTAATTTACAGGCCTACCACCAGCTCTAGAGTAGGCAATCCTCAACAGGAGGGACAAGATTTTATTCATCTCTGTATCTCTGATGCCTAGCACAGTGCCTGGCTATGAATATTCAATGCATGTGGGTTGAATAAGTTACAAAGAAAATCATATACCTTAAACAAATGCTAAGTAAGCTAAGTCTGTCATTTCCCAACAGAATTCTGGAAGGGGAGCAAATTGTATGATGTTTTGTAAGGGAAATGTCCATTTCGGTAGCTAGGAAATATGCATTGGAAATAGTATCCCAAGTTGCCATTTCTCAGTACATTAGAGATGTCAATCAGTCCAATAAAATAAAGCCCCCAAAAAGACAAAAGGAGAATTACCTCATTACCTCAACATCTGCTTGCACATAAGCAACCGCGCACTGGCTAATTTTTTTTTAAAGGACATAATATAACTTTCTGGAAAGACATAATATAGCTAATTATACCATTCACTAGAAGGGAACATACAATGTTTTGAAGTAATTCAGAAGTGGGTGTGATTTATAAGACATGAGCTTAGGGAATGGTAAGTATAAATTAGAGATTGCTCATATTATGACAGACTCCGTCATTACATTTCACAACTTTTGTCAAAAGCAACCTTATTCACCACACCACTGAAGGCTGCACATTAGGGAGGGCTGCTGTCAGCTCTGCCATTCAGAGTAGAGAGCATCCTTCTCTCTGAGCTCCCTCCTGGGGAATGGGTTCAAATTTCAGACTTAAAACTCGCTAAGGAAGGAACAATACGATGAAACCTCAACGGTCGATAAACATGGGAAAAGACTTCAAACCTCACAAATAACCAGACAATACAGATCTCTTTAAAGGCACCACTTTTGTTCATTAGATCGGCGAAATTAAGAAACTTGTCAGGCTGTCAAAATTAATAAAGAGTGCTGTTGGTCAATGTTGACCACTGTGTGGTGTCATGGGTACTGCTGGGGGCGGGGAGGATGTGAACTGGTATTGCCATTTTGGGTGGCACTTTTGCAATGTCCAGCAAAACTTTATGTGTACATACCTTCTAATCCAAACAAGTCCATTTCTAAGAATCTATCCTAGAAAAAATATTTGTAATTGTACAAATTTATTTATATGATTATTTTATGAATGACTGTCTACCAGACAATAAACTTGGTGAGAGCAAAGACTGGTTCACCATCCCACCCCCAAATGCCTAGCACATGGGCCTTATATAAAATCAATAAAATATATTTTTAAAAAAAAGAATAAATGAACAGGTTTACTCAGCATTAAAAAAGGAAAATAGAGTATTTGATGGATATTAGTTCTTGTTCACATTAAACAGGGGTTAGTGGAGTTATTCACAATGTTATTAACAGGTAATACAAAGTAGTGTCTACTTTCACAAATAAATTATACACACCATCAGCTTACAAAATTGATTATAATATTAGTAAGAGCCCAAACATCTAGTTGCCCATTTTTCCACCTCAAGTCCCTATTTTCCCAGTGAGTTCCACTGGTCAAACAGCAATTAAATACTCTCAAACTTGTTAGCACAGTCTATGACCCAATGACAAATGCCCTGGTTCTGAGATGTATAGAAATCACACTGTGGGCTGCAAAAAGTTCCAACACCTGGGTCACCAGACTCAATATCCTAAAAAACATAAAAGTGTACCTTTTAAGAAACTCAGATTTCAAACTCTAACTGGTCTATTGCCTCTGCTATGTCTATAACCAAGGAAATGCATCCTCTAAAAATACCAATGACATGGATTTGTTTTCCAGTATGAGAAAGAAGCAGAAACTTAAGACTCCACCCTTTTTCCCAGCTCTCATATCCAATATAGAGACAGAGAATGTATTCCAAAATCAAATATAAACAACTTGTGGGTTATCTGCATTGTTACTCTACCCTTGAAATTATATACAGAATGGGGGGGGGGGGGGGGGGGAGGCAAGTTCTTCCTCTTATTTGAAACTGACCATCCATGAAAAGATCTGGGACCCAATGGCCAATATTACCAATAAAGAAAACTCTAGAATCTGAAGGAAGAGTCTTTAGGGAATGGTAAAAAGGTGAAGGGGGACAAGAGGGTCAAACTTCCAGTTATAAAATAAATAAGTCATGGGAATATAATGTATATAGCACAGGGAATATAGTCAAAAAAATAATAACTTTGTCCAAACTAGCAGATGGTTACTAGATTTTTTTGCTGTGATTCTATCATAAGAAATACATAAGGGTTGGATCACTAGATTGTACATCTGAAACTAAAATATGTCAACTATATTTGAATTTTAAAAAGGCTTTCTGTGATTGGGGGCTGTTATTAGAAAATTTAAAAATACTCATAGAATCCAGCCCTTCACTAAAACACTTCAGGAATTTTGCCCACCCACCAGATTCACTGATGCCTGTGACTTTGTGACCTTGGGCTAATCTACAATAGGAGTTGAAGGTACTGGGAAGGCAAAATCCACACACATTTTCCAGATACCACAGAGGAACGCGTTCTGACCATCTCGGTCAGGTTCAAGAATATCCCCAAGTTCACACAGTAAACAGATGTGTTTCCAGGAGTGTGTACTCCAAAAAGATTCACATATCCCTGCAAAGTCACAGCACTGGGCAGGACCTCATGAAATCACCTGCGTTAGCTCTCGCCTTTAGTCAGGTAAGACTTAACCATAAGAGAGGCCTGGAAAAGGAAACCGCCTCCTCCAAGTTCACAGCGTTGATGAGCTGAGGAAAGAGAAGTGAAACAGCTGGGACTACCCACCAAGGATCAGCCTCAGAGAAGGGGCCCTCTGTGGCTCTTCTACAAACTGGCCATGTCAGCAAGTTGGTCAGAACAGCGCATTTCCCGAGCTGTGGCTACTTCCTACATCTGTGTGGTTCCTCTCTTTCTTGACCCGGACCCTCAGGCCACCTTTGGTCAGGGTCATGAGAATTTCACATTTTAAAAGGGTGAGGCTCACGTGAATTTGCCTTTGTTCAGAAGTGTGGTAAGAGACGAGAAGGACTGATTCAAACCATTCTTCAGGAAGGGATCATCTCCCATTCCCAGGCGGCGTGGCAAGGCATGGGGCATGCCCTGCTTTCCAGGGGAGGAGAGCCTCGTGTTAATTCAGGAAGCCGGACACAGGCGAGGTCTTGTCTCCCTGACTAATAAATTGCT
>NW_005871092.1:7504262-7524918 GCF_000147115.1 Myotis lucifugus
CAGTAGTAGAGAGTGCCTGCAGACTGAAGGATCCCAGGTTCTATTCGAATCATGGCACATGCCCAGGTTGTGGGCTAGAATACCAATAGGGAGATGACAGGAGGCAGCCGATCAATGTTTTTCTCTCATCATTGATGTTTTTCTCTCTATCTCCCTCTCCCTTCCTCTCGGAAATCAATAAGAGTATATTTAAAAAATAATAATAACTGATAAGCGAAGGCTCAAGCACGCGCCACGGTCGATGATAGCGTATCCTGCTCGAGTTTCTCTGCGGAGTCGGGCGCAGCCGGTGGTGCTGGCGGGAGTGCGTGCGGGGCTGCAAGCCAGCGTGGGGGTTAACCCCGGCTCGCTCTTGCACACCTTTCTCCGCCTACCCGCCCTTCCGGGACCCCAGGAGGTGGATTCTGGACAAAACCGGCCCTGGATCTAGCGCGTCTGTGGGAACCCCACTCTACGCACTGCGCCAGGGCGGGTCTGCGCGAGCCTCCCCTGCAGAGCGGGACAGGACGGGCCCCTTCCCAGTTCCCTCCCGGTGGACTCGGGGGCGGGGCGGCAGGGGCAGGCGCAGGGGTGTCCGTTTTGCACCTGGAAAAGCAGTCAGGGACTGAAACCGTCCGGTCCATTAAGTTGACACATAGTGAGCCAGGAGGGCGTGGTAGCCAGTGAACAGTTCCCAGGGCCAGGGCAGGCTTTCTCCCACCTCCTTGGGGTTGGGAGGTGGTCAGAACCTGGGCCCTGCAGCACGTGGGGCGCAGGTCCTCTCGGATCACCTGGTCCTGATGGGAGGACCTCCTCTATAGCGAGGCTGCCACTGCGGCCCAAATGCCCCAAGGTCACACAGCGGCCCGGCAGCATCGCCTGGCGGAGGGAAGCCTAGCATATGTCCCCCTTCACTGCCCTCCGCACTGTTTAAGCCCAGCTCGGGCTTAGACCCTGAGCAGAAGAGGGGAGGCAGGCCTGCCATTTCAAAATGGCTCTCCCAACCCCCAATTGCTGGTGGCTAGTCTCTGGTCAGTCTGCTGACCTCTTGGAACTTTATCTAAAGAATGGGAATAATACTAATACCTACTCCCCACAGAGAGTTGTAAGGGTTGAACAGGGAGAGGGAGATACACAAAACATCAAATCCAGAAGTTGGCATACAATAGGTGGGTGTGTTTTTTAAGGTTATGGGTCTGCGAAAAGGGGAGTTGTAGATGCTAATTATGAGCTAAAACAGGCACAGTCCTTTTACACTGATCATTAAGCATCCAATTAAATTACTTACTGAACATCTTGGTTTTTCTCAGCCCCAAAACTCTTAGTGTGGCTACTTACACCAGCAAAGTGCGTCTGCTCGTTTCTCACTTGCTATTTTATGCAAATGCCCAACCTCATTTGCTGAGGGGGTCTCTCCATGATAGATGGGTGGGAGGGGGCTGAAATATAGGTAAATGCTGTAACTGTCTGATACTCCTACTAAATTGTAACTCAAACAAGCTTGAAAAGGCAGTAGCACTGCTTTCGCCTAAAAAGGTGATATAGTAGTTTAGCAGAGGTGATTCAGTGGATGAGTGATCTAAAAGGCCAGCACAGTATTTTTAGAGGGGACTAAAAATTTGAAACTTTAAAAATAAATTTAGTATAGGGTCTTAATTATTCAATTCTTTCCCTAGTTTTTCATAAGATCCCCAGGCGATCAAATGGGCTTTGCCTTGAAATTACTTTTTAATCCTCAAAGTTTAAAAAGGGCCCAGGAGTCCTAGCTGGTTTGGCTCAGTGGATAGAGTGTCAGCCTGCAGACTGAAGGGTCCTGGGTTGATTCCCATCAAGGGCACATGCTCAGGTTTCGGTGTTGATCCCCAGTAGGGAGTGTGCAGGAGGCAGCCAGTCCATGATTCTCTCTCATCATTGATGTTTCTATCTCTCCCTCTCCCTTTCTCTCTGAAATCAATAAAAATCTACTTTTAAAAAATTAAAAAGGCCCAGGAAACATGAAACAATTCAACTACAGGAAAATATGAATGATATGTATTACCATCAGGTATTTTATATAAAGAGAAATAACTTCTTTCCAGAGAAAAAATTCACGAGATTGGGGTAACAATCCATGGTTACCTAGGTTTTGCCCTGCAGCCGGAAAACCCATTAAACCTGACCCGTCCCCCTTGAGCAATGACCAAACCTCCTCCAAACCTAAATTTAAAAAATCAGAATACTTGCTCATACTCAAACAAATATGAGCAGAGTATCCGTTAAATATTTGGGTTGGTTCACAAAGTTCCATTTTTAAATGGCTGATTTCATTGTCTACTTCAATTATATAACAAATTAGGTAGCAGTTTTGGAGCTTAAGAATGAGTTAATCATCAAATCTACAATCACACTGAGTGCTTTGGTCCTACATTGAATCTGCAGCTCCTTGAAATTAATCCTGTTTACCTTCCTTGAAATTAAAGTAGCCCCCTGAAATACAATATGGTATTATCTTGAGGGCATGGAATGAATTATTAGGATGGCTGTTAGAGTCAATTATTGGGATTCAGATCTCCCATTACCCTATGGTTTATTTATATGACATGAATATTGATGGGAAGGGTAGTAGTGATAGAATTGGTTTTTGTTCTGTTTAATAATGCACATAGGGATCTATGTTGCAGGCATCACATTAATTTATAAACCTCCAATAACATGTAATTAAAAACCATTAAAGATGTATGTATCTACTCATATACATATACAGACAGAGAGAGGACAAGGAGAGACTTTTTAAAAATGAATTGGAAGGCCATGTACCAAACTCGGGATAATGACTGCCTCTATGGGGTAGAAAGTGAATGAACAAGCCCAATGGGTAAGGAGTGCAGTGGGAAAGAGCAGTGATCAGAAAGATCTTCTCTTTCATATTTGTTTGTGTTTTCAGGAAATTAAAGTAAAGTCGCATTATTTATGTAATCTTTTGAGGTATATAGATTAAGAAGATCAAAATACTACAGGAAAAATATTTATTTCCTTTGATCCCATAATATTAATTTCATATTAGGGAACCTACCCTAAAAGGCTTTATACACAGAGCTATTTATTATTATGTTAATTATGTATAAAATGATAACATTGGGATATTATTTAACAATAAGGAGAAATAAAGTATAAATACCTGATAACAACATGGATGAACTTTGAAACATTATGCTAAGTGGGGAGAAAAAAGAAAGTAAGAAAACACCAGATATTGTATGATTTCATTTCAATAGAATGCCCAGAATAGGCAAATCCATCAAGAAAGGAAATTAATTAGTGGGTGATTTTCTAGGACTAAGGGCATCGGGGAAAACAGGAAGTGACTGCTAATAGATATGGGGTTTTTTGTTGAGGTGATAAGATTATTCTAAAATTGATTGCAGTGATGGTTGCATAACTCTGTGAATATATTTAAAGAATTGTACAGATTTTTTTTAAATCCTCACCTGAGGATATATTAATTTATTTTAGAGAGAGGGGAAGGGAGAGAGAGAGAGAGAGAGAGAGAACGAGCAATTGGTTGACCCCATCCGTGCCCTGACGGGATCAAACCCATAACCTAGGTATGTGCCCTAACCAGGAATCAAACCTGCAACCATCTGGTGTATGGGATAATGCTCCAACCAAGCCACCCAGCCAGGGCTAGAATTGTACATTTTAAATGTATGCTTTGCATGGAGAATTGTATGGTATGTTAATTCTATTTCAAATAAAGCTGTGTTGAAAGATTTTCAGAAGAAGAAAACGTTTACCTTAATAAACTACTTACATAACTCTTAAATGTATAAGTTTCTAATAAAAATATTTTCATGTTTCAAATATTTGTATAGTTTATAGTTTGTTCCTTTATTAAACATTATTTCATATACACTTTATCTTGTACCAACATAATCTACATAGTTATTCAATGCCATTCCATTATATCGATGAATACTCATCTATTCTCAAATTCTTAGATATCTGAGTTGTTACTAATATTTGTCTCTTTGTAAGTAATGCAGCAAGAATACAAGGACCATGCATAGGCATATCCTAGTCAAACTGTTAAAAACTAAACATAACATTCGGGTCTTAAAAGCAGCCAAAGAAAAATACACATTACATACAGAACAACAATAAAAGTTATGACAGGTTTATTATTTAATGCAATCATTAAAGTATTACAATTCAACATTCAACAATGTAAAGTTCACAATATCCAGCATTCAAATATTACAGTAAGCAAAGAAGCAGAAAAATATGACCCAAAATGAGGAGATAAATCAGTCAATAGAAACAAGAAATGAGAGAGATAATGAAATTAGCAGACTAGGACTTTATAAACAATATGGTAAGGCTTATAACTATGATCAAAGTATATATAAAAGATCTGAAGGTTAACATAAACAAAATGAGGAAAGAGGAATTATAGAAAATATTCCAATGGAACTAAAAGAGATAATACCATATCAGAAATGAAAAAAGAAAAAATCCCTGTCCCTACCTATAGGATTTACAGCAAATTAGAAATGTAGAAGAAAAATCAGTGATCTTGAAGCACAGCCATAGAAATAATCCAAAATAAAACACAGAGAAACAAATATTTTTTGAAATATTAAACAATCCTCACAGACCTGAAATACAACGCCAACCAGTTTAACACACATGAAAATGATGATCCAGAAAAAGACAAAGAAACTGTAAATTTAAAAAATTACATGAAAAAATAATGACTAGAAAGATCTCAAGTTTGATTAAAAATGAATTTACACATTCAAATTCAGTGATTTATTTCATACAAGGATCCTCAATAAGATTAACAGCAAGTTTCTTATCAGAAACTGTAGAAAACATGAGGCAGTAGAATGAAATATTTAAAGTCTTGAAAATTAAAAAATTGTCAACCAAGAATTCTATATCCAGCAAAACTGTCCTTTAAAGATGATACAGATAGTAAAACATTTCCAAATAAACAAAAATTGAAGAAAGTTGTTACCACTAGACCTTTCCTGCAAGAAATGCTAAAGGAAGTCCTTTAGATTTAAATCAAAAGGCACTAGACAGTATCTCATACCTATATAAAGAAATTAACATTTCTGGTAAAGGGCAAATATAAAAGTCAGTACATAGTCATTGGGAATGCCAGGGAAGAGATGATCTTAGCATTGGTCTCTATGACATATCTTTGCTCTTGATGATCTTTCCTACTTAGTCATTAGGTAAATGCAAATCAAAACCACAATGAGATATCATTTCATACCCACTGAGATGACTATCATCAATAAGACAGACACAACAACTGCTGGGGGGGATGTAGAGAAATTGGAACCCTCACACATTGGCAGTGGAAATTTAAAATAATATAATCATTTGAGGAAACAATCTGGCAGCTCCTCAAAAAGTTAAACATAGAGTTACCATATGACTCAGAAATTGCACACTCATACATATCTACCCAAGATCATTGAAAACATATGTTCACACAAAACTTTTACATGTATGTTCAGAGTAGCATTATTCATATTGTCAAAAAGTAAAAGCAACCCAATCTCCATCAATTGGTAATTAGATAAACAAAATATGATATGTACATACATGCTGTAGCCAAACCCAGTGACCAGGGCAGAAATGGAATGCAGAGATGTGGCCACGGTTATCTGGAGGCCATCATTGCCAGGCAGAAAAATAAGCCACAGAGACTGGCTGCCTCCCCTCACCCTTCTAGAGTTGGCCTTCCCTCACTCACCCAGAGCTAGCAGCAGGCCCCAGATGAGGCTGTAGCAGTGAGTATCAGGCTACAGAGCACATTATCTGCAGCCCTGGGGACTGGAGAGACAGAAGCATATTTCCCTAAGTGGCAAGTGCATGCTGCAGCTAATCCCAGTGTCAGGGGGGAGATACAGAGGTAAGGCAACTGGGGTCTGGGAGTTACTATTATAGAGAGGAGAACCAAGCCACAAAGGCACTAGCCAGCTTCTCCCAGCTCACCCCAGCCCCACACATAGCAGCTAAACTGCAGGCAGTGTCTGGTTGCAGGGGGCAGTGCTGGGATTCCATGGGCTTGGAACCTCATTGCCCACCTCATTCCCCCATGAAGATGGTACTCTGAGACTGAGGTGACTTGGTCTCAGAGGACAGACCCACCTACCCAGGGAATACAGGGCATTTTCCACCACCCCTCAGAGGTCCTAGAAGCCAGAGCAGTGCAAGAAAAACGTAAAAACTTGTGCCTCAGTGCCACCTACTGGAAAAAGGAGAGACAGATTTCTTCTTAACCTACTAAATAGACAAGTGTCATTCTTTTACAAAAGCAGATTTCATTTCCATAGATGTCTAGACAGACAATCTATCAAATAACTAAGGTGATGAAGCAGCTCAGAAACAAAATTAACAATCTCCAGAAAATAAATTTAAAGACATGGAAATATGTGATTTAAATGACAGAGACTTCAAGACTGCAGTTCTAAAAGACCTCAATGAGATACAAGAAAACACAGATAGGTACTTTAATGAACTCAGAAATAAAAGCAATAAACAAAATGAGTACTTTACTAAAGACATTGAAACTTTAAGGAAGAACAAAATAAGAAAGTCTAGAGATGAGGAACTCAATAAAAGAGATGAAGAATGAACTAGCAAGCTTAGGAAATAGAGTTGAGCAGATGAAGGAAAGAATTCATGATATCGAAGATAGAAATCTAGAAATCCAGGTGAAAGAAGAGAGAGACTTGAGAGAAAATGAAAAAAAGAAAGGAAGGAAGAAAAAAACTCCAAGAGAACTATTTGACTCCATCAGAAAGAGCAGTATAGAAAAATGGGTATACCTAAAGGACAAGAGAGAAAGAAGGAAACAGAACACACTATTTAAATAAATCGTTGATAAGAACTTCCCAAACCTATGGAAAGAGCTAGATCTTCAAATTCAAGAAGCAAACAGAATACCTAATTATCTGAATCTGAATAAAGGCCTTTTCCAAGGCCCACATATTAGAACTGTCAAAAATTAATGACAAAAAAAAATAATTCTCAAGGCAGCCTGAGAAAAGAAGACAGTAACCTCAAAAGGAAGTTCCACTAGATTATCATTGGCTTTTTCAGCAGAAACCCACAAGCTAGGGGAGTGTAGAATCAAATATTCAAACTATTGAAAGGGAGAAATTACCAGCCAAGAGTAATATATCCAGCAAAGTTATCCTTTAGATATGGGAGAGAAATAAAGACTTTTCCAGATACATAGAAGCTGGGGGAATTTACGACCACAAAACCTCTATTGTAGGAAATACTAAAGGGGATTATTCTACTTGAAACAAAAAGACAAAAGGATACAAAATTATGAGTAAAATGGCAGATAGACAGAAGCAGGATATTGCAACCCTTTACTAGAATAGGGTATTACACCCCTAAATATAACAAAGGTTCAAGCAGGTAAAACATTTTTAAAAAGAAAAGAAGACGATAGCTACTGCAATTCGGAAATGAATTCCCAGTATAAATTGGGATAATTTGTGACAACAAAAACATAAAAGAGGTAGAATAAAGGTCTGAATTTTCAAAGGGGAATAGAGATAAGAGACATTCAAAATGGCCATTATCAACCAGACAAGTAACTACAAGTGTTAGAGAGGTTGTAGAGAAAAAGAAACCCTCATCCACTCCTCGTAGGAGTGTAAACTGGTATAGACACTATAGAAAACAGTATGGAAGTTCCTCAAAAAATAAGAATAAAGTTACCATATAGCTTTATGAATAAATGCAGACATTTATTCATAAAGATATATGTACCTGTATGTTTGCAGCATTATTCACAGTGGCGAAGACATGGAAACAACCAAAGCGTCCCTTGATAGATGATTGAATAAAGAAATGGTACATTTGTACAATGAAATACTACTCAGCCATAAGAAAAGATGAAACACTGCTATTTATGACACATGGCTGGATCTTGAGAATATCTTATGAAGTAAAATACGTCAGATGAAAAAAGTCAAGAACCATATGATTTCAGTCATATGTGGGATTATAAACTGAAAGCAACAAATGAACAAACAAAAACTCATAGACTATGGTAGTTACCAGAGGGAAAGTGGAAATGGAGGGGGGTTAGTAAAGGGTAAAGGGGGTCAAATATACGTGACAGAAGTTTTTATTTTGGTTGGTAAACACACAATGCAATATACAGATGATGTCTTATAAAATTGTACACTTGAGCCTATATAATTTTATTAACCAATGTGACCCCAATACATTTAATTTAAAAATAAGATGTTATAACTATATATGGTAATGAATATTAACTAGACTTATTGTGGTTATCATTTTGCAATATATACAAATATCAAATCATAATGTATAACATAATGTATATATGTTGTACATTATAACTAAAATAATGACACTAGAGGCCCAGTGCACGGATTCGTGCACCGTGGGGTCCCTTGGCCTGGCCTGTGGGGATCGGGCCAAAACCAGCTCTCCAACATCCCCCGAGGGGTCCTGGATTGCCAGAGGGTGCAGGCCAGGCTGAGGGAACCCACCGGTGAATGATCAGGGTGGGGAGGGACAGCAGGAGGGCTCCAGGGCATGTCTAGCCCATCTCGCCAGTCCCTATCAGCTGGACCCCAGCAGCAAGCTAACCTACCGGTCAGAGTTTCTGCCCCCTGGTGGTCAGTGCACATCATAGAGACTGGTCGAATGGTCCAATGAATGGTTGGACACTTAGCATATTAGGCTTTTATTATATAGGATATATATCTCAAGTATATCTCAGTAAAAAATCTATGGTAATGAATGATACTTATATGATACTATAATGATGGACACATATAATGTATAACACCAAGAGTGAACTATAATGTAAATTATGGATTTGGATGATTATGTGTCAATGTATGTTGATCAGTTATAACAAATATACCATTTGGTGGGAGATGTTGATATTGGGAGGCTATGCATATGTAGGCACAGAGGATATATGGGAAATCTCTTACCTTCCTCTCAATTTTGCTGTGAACCTAAAACTATTCTAAAAAATAACCTTTAAATATTAAAAAAAAATTTTTAAAGGATTAATCAACAACAATGAACAGTAAGAAATTATTAAGCAACTACTATGCACTAGACATGATTAGACTTGGATGCGAGAGATAAATACATTATAGCGCTCACTCTCAAACAAACTGATCTGTTAATGAAAGCAAAAATAAAAATAAAAAATAATTGCAATACAGTATGATGGGGCTGTGATGGTAGTAATGTTCAGACACAGCAGTGATATAAAGGGGGCAATAATTAACTCTCTGGTAGAATTAGGGTATGCTTCCTTGAGGAATGAAATTTCAAGCCAAGTCTTGAAGAATGAATAGTAGTTTGCAGGGAATATGTAGAGAAAACAAACTCCAGACTCTGAAAAAGCATATGCAAATACATGAAGGAAACTACTAAAAGTCAGCTCAAAGGTGTAATTTAACCAAATCTCTGAAACCAAACTGAGTTGCCTTTCTTGAATTAGATGTCATCCAATTACTGTGAACAAACTATTGCAAATCATGTTTCTATGAGTGGAGGTGCCTTTTGCAACTTTAAAAGGGGCATAGTCCAGTGAAAAGGAGGGGAACCATACAACCATGTATAAACAAATATGAATAGTAAACACTATAAATAAGTGCATGAGAGTGACTCTTGGAGTATATAATTAGCATTATGAACAAGATTAAGTGGATCTATGTGTTGAGGTTATTGTAAATATCCCCATCAACTCAATCAGGCCCAAATAATGATGCTAGCATAACTTATCTGGGTAAAAAAAGCTTTTATTGTTTTCCTATTCTGACAACTAACTAATCAACACTCATTCACAAAGAGAACATAGCTGTGATTAAATATAAATTCCAGATAGAAAAGATTCACTTTACAACTTTCCCAGTTGATTAGACGCATCAGCACAACCTTGTTACCTACCCCCTTCTCTGAGGCAGACTTCATCAATCTGGAAAATAAAAGCAGACCACTGATTGGAAGCCAAACCTGAAAAGGATTAAACACTTGGCATGGCATTCTAAAATACTGTAATTACAGTGCAATTAACCATACTGCATATTAAACGTGCAACTCCAAAATGTGTTCAGACTCCCCAATTATAACTAGTTATTCTTCAAAGAATTTTGCCGCCCACATTGAATTATTCTAGTGCTTCTTTGTTATAATTCAGGTGTGACAGTCATTAATATAATCCGAAAGGACAGTTAATAAAAAGTAGGCATTCTTTACTGTAAACCTACCACATGCATGCCAGGCAATACGCAACCATTACCATTAACAATCATGTTTCAGACAGGCAGATCTATTATACAATTTGCCCTCCTTAACATATTTAATGGTCAGCTATGAAGAGGCAGTGAGATTGAGGCAAGAGTAAAAGCCTAGTTGGGAGTTTAGAAACTTGTATATATTTTTTATTTTCTCAACTAGGAAAGTCTCTTAGCCTCTCTCTGAGAAGTGAAGTGCTTAGTAGTTGCAAGGGCTGGTGGTTGGGGGAAGAGGGATATGGCCATAAAAGGTAACAGAACCACAGTTGGTTTGGCTCAGTGGATAGAGCCTTGGCCTGCGGACCTAAGGGTCCCAGGTTTGATTCCGGTCAAGGGCACATGCCTGGGTTGCAGGCTCGATCCCCAGTAGGGGGCATGCAGGAGACAGCCAATCCATGATTCTCCCTTATCATTGATGTTTCCATCTCTCTCTCCCTCTCCCTTCCTCTCTGAAATCAATAAAAATATATTTGAAAAAGAAGAAAGAAAGAAAAGCTCTTTGCAGTCCTCAATAATTTTTTTAAATGGGGGGTCTTTGGCCTGAATAGTTTGAGAACTTCTCCTCTGCCCTTCTCCATTCATGGCAAGGCATGAATAGGGGCATTAACTTGGAACACAGGTGATTTCAAAGACTTACGAAACAAAGCAATTGGTTTGTAACAGTCTTTCCAACCTTGATGATCTATATAGAGGCTGCCTACAGCAGCAAGTCAACCATGGCTTCATGCCAGAAGTCTGTACAATACACAAGAACTTCACCTTGAGTAGATAATATGGAATACAAAAGGTAACACATTTCAACCAGACAATACTGTTTTCATGGCGACTATACTGCCTTGAAGTTTGTTTTGTAGCTTAATGGGTCTTTCAGGAATTGATGTTACGGAAAGCTTGTAGTGTTTTAAACTGTTTATGGTCTGAGAAGTAAGAGGAAAGGAACCATGGAAATGGTAGCAACTCTAACAAGAACCTAATGTGGTACAGTGCCTAGAACAGAACATCTCTGCATGGATGATTCCATGGAAGCCCTTGGCTTCCAATTTAAAAAAGAAGAAGAAGGAGAAGGAGAAGAAGAAGGAGGAGGAGGAGGAGGAGGAGAACTAACGCTAAATTAGCATAGGAATCCAATTTGAAAGAAACAATCCATTTTTAAGTTAAATGGTCAAGGTCTGCTGGCATTGTTCATATTATGTTAATACACCACTGGGATGTATATTCAGGATAAAATCTGTTATATCGCCTGAAACTTTGGTATATGTCTAAATAACTATTTTCTTTTCAATGGGTTTTGTACAGAAAGGGCAAGTCACTCTACTTAAGCTTCTGAGAAGCCCAACCATCACTAGCAACCAATTGGCCTACTTCTACAAAACACATTCCGTGCTCTATTTTAAAACAGTGCTCTCTATTAATGTGTGCACCGTGCTTCTCTCTCAATCTACTGGTAGGTGATGTATAATGGTAGTTGATGGGCTTTCTTCAATGATCTCCAAACACTCTTTAGCTTTAGCTTTTGCATTACTACTAACCTCAAAAAGGGGTCAGATAGCTTCTAATCAGGAGTTTCAGCTCTCCCCCCGAAAGAACTTTCTTCCCTTCCCGTCACTGTGGCCTCATCCAATCACCTGCCTAACGTTTCACTGGTCCACCTCTTAACTACATGTTGTATCTTTAACAAAAATAAACACATTAAAAGTGAAACACTTGTTGAATTCCTGCTACATGATAGCACATTCCAAGGCCTTATATAATCCTCACAACAAGCCTATGGAGGGTGAGGCGATGAAGCTTATACTGTCTCTGCTGTGGAGAGAGCTGTACGATTTATAGGTGAAAGTGGGCATATTGATCCGACAGAAGAACAAAACCTTTCCTGGCCACCCACCTTAAGGATGGTTAGTAAAAATGTTCCAGACACTAGAGATCCTGAGTGCTGTGTCTCCTGCTCAACTAACACAGAAATCCCCCTGGGAATCTTCTCACAGGTCAGAAGAGACTGGACATCCAAGAATTAGGCTACACTTGGAGCTCCTCCCAAATTCTAGGCCAGGTGCTGTGCCACAAGGATAGGGGCACAAGATTTGGGTCAGAAAGCCCCAGTTCAAACATCATCACTGCCATTTATTACCTGATACCCCTCATTCTCCATGGTCTTTACTATAAAATGGAGATAATGATAGTACCCAGTGTGTAGGGTTCTTGTGAGGATTAAATGAGCCATTGCAATGTATTATAAGTATAGCAGGTACTAAAAATATATATATATAAAGCCAGCAACCGGAATGCCTAAGAACCGGAACAACCAGTCGCTATGACACCCACTGCAGCCAGCAAACCACTGGATCAGGGAGTGGGGCCGTCTGGCCAACCTCCTGCAGCCCCTCCCCCAGGCCGCTGGCCCCCTATCGGCACCCCCAAACCTATTCGGCCCCAACCCCATCAGCCCCCACAGCCAGCCCCGCCCCCAATCAGCCCAAACTGTAGAGAAAAATATGAGCTCTAGTTTTCAGAAGATAGAAGTCAGTTTGCAGCTCACTCAGCCTGCAATGGCCCAGATCAAATCTGACCATATTGAGGCAGGCAGAGCTGTGGTATACTCCAGAATGTATTAAATAAACATAGAGGCCATGGGCACAAATTGAAGAAAGAAAGAAAGAAAGAAAGGAAGAAAGAGGGGCAAGAGGGGAGGGCAGGAGGGAAGGATTATTAAGAGGCATGAGTAAATTTTAGGGCGGGATGACTATGTTCACTATCTTGAAGGGGAAATGGTAACATGGGTGTAAACATATGTCTAAACTTATCCAATCGTACACTTTCAATATACGCAGTTTACTGTAGGTCAATTATATCACAATAAAATTGGTTTTTTTAAATTAATTACTAGAAAAGTGAAATAAAAGTGTACAAACAAGTACAAAAATACTAACTTAATCCTCTTATTACTGGATTCAAGTGGCATGAAACTACTCTGTCAAATTGTTATAAGAGTTCCAAAACGACTAATCTCAATTTCTGAACTTTTCTCTTCACAGACAGCCCTGGTTCCTGGACCACACTTTGAGTATCACTGTTGTAGAAATTCCACGTACCCAGGCTGATATTTGCTTTCTTTTTTCTCAATATCTTCAAGATGAGATCTACAAACAAAATATGAAATTGCTTTTATGCAGGTAAAAGTAGACAGTGATAAAATAATGTAAGTTAGTAGGCAGAACCAATTAAGCAGAGCAGCAAAAAAAAAAAAAGAATGGCTTTTCCTCCCCAGGACTGAGGACCAATATCCCACCTTTTATTTTGTTTCCCCTTTATTGTTAGGTCTCTTCCGACTAACAGAGAAAATAGTCTTGAGTGTTTGGAGAGAGAGGAAGTGGGAGAGAGAAAAACAATAACATCAGGGTGAGAGAGAAACACTGATCATTGTTCGGTTGCCTCCAGCATGGGCCCCAATCAGGGCCAGGGATTGAGCCTGCAACCTAGGTATGTGCTCTGACCTGGAATCAAACCTGTGACCCTTCAGGGTACAGGATGATGCTCCAACCAACTAAGCCGCACCAGCCAGGGCAGAAGACAAATGTTTTGATCCAAGGCTGGCCTCGAAAGTAGTTGCTCCAACCATGAGTATCCTTGAGATAATCACAGAAATGTAGGAAGTATAGATGACATTGAGTAATTACGGTTACTTCTGCTTAGGTATAAAAATGGCAAAGTGGTTATGATTTTTAAAAGCCCTTGTGAAATGTATATTGAAGTATTTACAAATGAAATGGCAAGATGTGCAAAATGTCAGTAATTGTTGCAGCTCAGTGATGGGTCCATGGGCATTAATCAAACTGTTATCTGTAGTTTTGCTTATGTTTGAAAACATTGTATTAGTTTAAAAAAAATAATAATAATCATCAACCTATAGAGAAACAGTGAGAAGTGGATAAAATTGCTCTGCGATGAGAATAAAAGGGAAGAAAAAGGAGCATAAAGTGAGGAGACACTGGCATTCAGAGGAATCTCACTATTTAAGAAAAAAAGCACAGGAAGAGAAGTCTGTGGCTGAAAAAACTGAAGACCCCTGAAGAGGAAGGAGAAACCCCGAAGAGGATGATGTTCCTCTTCATCAGAAACCCAGGGGAGAGTTGTAAAAAGGCAGGAATGACCAATTCCGTCAACAGTACAGAGAACTCGTGTAAGAGGAAAGCCGAAAAGGATTCATTGCACTTAGCAACCCGAAGGTTGCCATGGCCTTTACCAAGTCAGTGCAGTGGAGTGGACACCAACCTCGGCTTTCAGGGAGCTGAAGAATGCATGGGACGTGAGGAGGTAGGAAAAGGGGCACAGACCACTCTCCAGGGGCCCGGCCTTGAAGGGGAAGAGAAGAGGGTTGTAGTTCAGAGGGAATGTGGACTGAGAAAGGGACTTGGGGTTTTCGGATAGAAAAGACTTGACCCGGTTAAAGGAAAGAAGGGGTGGCCGCAGTGACGTCATCGCCATGAACCTGTGTAGGTCACAATTGCAAAATGGGGTAATAATTAGGACTGGACAACCTTTCAGGATTCAAACAAGATAATATGAGTGAAGATCTTCAGTAAACTGTCAAGTGCTATGTATGTTATTATTTAATAATAATAAGTAAATGATTACTATTAAATTTATAAAGCCCAAAAATAAATTTATAAGTCCAAGCAGCCTTGCATTATACTTGTTTCCTCTCCACAGCCTAAGAGCATTATATCTCCACTCGTGTAGAGAAGAAGAGAGAGATCAGAGCAAAATAGCTAGTGAGGATAATTAGGAGATAATACGTGCCATTTTTCTGTTGGGAATGGACAAGGTTAGTGATTTATTCTGCAAAGCAAATGAATCCACACCATTTTCAATAATGGTAAACAGGAAAAACCATTTAAAGCATAGCAATATGTAGCCAACAGATTGTACATATTACAAAGGCAAATGAAATAATAAAGGACAAATAGTTCTATAAAAATTAAATAATGAAAATGGCATTCAGAAACCCATTAGCAAGGACCTAGGATGCTAGAAAAAGTAGCACTTTCAATGGAAGCGAAGACCTCTGCTTTTAAAATCCTTAATGCAGATGAGTTCCCAAAATATATATATATATATAAAGTACTAAAAGCCATGGGAAAGTCTTGAAAATCAAACTGTAAAACCAAACTGGCTGTTGTGTTGATACCTATAATGGACCCTGAAGTCAATACCAAGCATGCTAGTCAAATGGCTGCAAAACACGGCTAAATGGATGCGTGAGGGACATTTTCTCTATCTATTCTGGTGTGTGTGTGTGTGTGTGTGTGTGTGTGTGTGTGTGTGTGTGTGTGTGTTTCTTCTTTAAATCAAAGCCTGCTAAATTTAAAGAATTTCAAAACTTCAGATTCCGGTTTAAAACTGCAGCCCATGGAGAACCCCTATGGGCTCCTAATTGACTCTTGCTCCAGACAGTTCTCCTCCTGATGCTCCTCAGCTTCTATACTCTTTTCCCCAGCAATGTTGCTGCCAAGAATTTAACTAATTTCACTCATTTCACTTTTTATCATGAGTTTTAGTTGCTTTTCCAAGAGGCATTTATATTTTTATTAAATTTATTGGGGTGACATCTATATATATATAAAAGCCTAATTTGCAAATTGTCCCCTCAGGAGTTCAACAGGGAGACCAAGAGTTTGATCGCTTGCTATGATGTGTGCTGAACACCAGGGGGTGGCGTGGAATGAAGGAAGACCCCGGCCAGCAGTTGGAAGGAAGGCCCTGATCGGCCCTGATTGCCGACCAGGCCTAGGGACCCTACCCATGCACAAATTTCGTGCACCGAGACCTCTAGTTGGCTAATAAAATTATATGTCCTAAGTACACAATTCCATGATACATCATCTGTATATTGCATTAAATATTTACCTCCCCAAAGTCAAATCTCCTTCCATTACCATATATTTGACCCCCTTTACCCTTCGTGGTTCCCCCTTTGCTTCTGAAAACAACCAATTAAAAAATGGGTAGAGGACCTGAAGACACGTCTCCCAAGAAGACAAATGGCCAACAGATATATGAAAAGATGCTCAACTTCACTGGCTATTAGAGAAATGAAAATCAAAACAACACACAATAAGATACCACGTCATACCTGTTAGAATGGCCATTATCAACAAGACAATAATAAGTGTTGGAGAGGTTGGGAAGGAAAGGAACCCTCATTTACTGCTGATGGGAATGTAAACTGGTACAGCCACCATGGAAAACAGTATGGAGGTTCCTCAAAAGAGTAAGAATAGAGTTACCAAATGACCCAGCAATCCCTCCTCTGGGTATGTACCCAAAACCTTTGAAAACATTTATTTGCAAAGATACATGCACCCTTAAGTTCATTGCAGCATTTTCACGGCGGCCAAGACATGGGAACAATCAAAGGGTCCCTCAATAGATGATTGGATAAAAAAAGATGTGGTGCATATATACAGTGGAAAATAAACCCACTTTTGCACTGTTCTCCCGTATGTGCAGGGAGATGGGCAGACAGCATTGCTACACAGTGGGGTCATCCTGGTCAAAAAGCTGAGGCTCTCGAATGAGGAATTAACAAACACAGAAGCCCTCCATGGGCCCAGTTACTCAACACCTCCAGGGAATTTGGGTTGAAAAAAAATGAAGATCTTACCAAGAAAAGGGCCCTGTTGTTTTTTCTAAAATAAAACAATAGAGACATAATTAACTGAATTTTACTTATTTTAAACCAGGAGAAATGAACACTGCTCCATTATTTTCCACTTACCGTCTCCGTGATTGGTAGAAATGTTCTAGGACCTCCTTTCCTCAGAGTGCAACACAATATTTAAAAACCTGCTTTGCTTCACTGGAGAAACCCTGCATCCTGAGAGTCATCATTTCTCAGGCCACACAGAGGTTCCCTGGGTTTCCGATTCAATGAGTCAGAGCTGTCCTTCCTGCCCTGAATTCCATCTCCTGGGTCCTAGAGTGTTCCCAGTACAAACCATGGAGTAACTGGTGCGTTGGAGATGGAAAAGGCTCTGGATCAGTCTGTCACTAAGTCATATAAATTGAATGAATAATTCATTCAATTATTTAGCAAATAATTTCTGGGCACCTTCTTCATGCCAGGCATTCTGCTAGTCACTGAGAATGTGATAGTAACCAAGACAAGCGAGGCCTAAGCCCTCCTGGAATTCCCAACCTGGTGGGGGACACAAACTAATAATTAGAGGCAATTAGCACACATTGTGATTTACATTGTTGTGGGGGTGTCCTAAGGGAGGCACTTTAAAAGGGCAGCTGAACTCAGCTTGGTGGGGGATGGCCAAGACTGAAGGAAGGGAAACCAGCTACAAGGGGGAAACGGTGGGTAATTTGGGAGCGTGACAGCAAGGACAGAGAGAAGTGAATTAATTGGCAATACAGTTACATCCGCACAGCCGTCCACAAGAGTGCTGAGCTGTGGCGCAGGTTTTCTTTCCTTTAACTTTCTCTCTCTTTCCTAAGAGTTTATTGGAAAGACCTCCACATTTCCTCCACATTTCCATCATTTGCTTACCTCCCTATTCCATTCCAAACACGAGTTAAATATACTGAAACAAATCCTCAAGCTTGCCCCCCCAAAAGTGTGCAGAAATAGATATATCATACCACAATTCCATATAAAGTGACAAATTCCTAAGCTTACTCAGCGGCATTGGATAGGATAGATGAAAGTCACCGAGAGAGCTCATCATCTCAAGCATCCAAAGTTGTTCAAAATCTCTGACTCAAAGTTAGGGCAAAAAAGTCAGCATTGATTCTGAGTCAAAATCTGAAAACATTTAACTTTTGGAAAGAGGCTAGGGAAAAAATGCCTCTTGCTGATTTGTCCAAGGTCATATACTAGTAGAGACCTGAGTTTGCATGTTGTCTGCAGGAAAATAAAACTGATGTACAAGTTTCTGAAGAAAAGAAGGGCAAATGGGAAGTAACTACACAGTATCCATTGTTACTCATTTCAGATGGATAGCATTTCACTGGTGGTGTGTGTAGTGTGCTGGCTTCATGGCTTTATTTTAGAGGGAGAAATATTCTAAAGGCTTTCATTGGTACACTCACACCTCGGTACTTCTCATTTTATTTTTTTTCATAATAGATTTTAAGAAGGAAAAGCTCTTCGTAAAAATCTATTGAGAGTCCTTGCAGTTTAAGAAGGAATGCATAGTTACAAAGATAAAACTCTAAGAACAGGTTTCCATAATTGGCAAAGTGATTCATGAGTTTCATCGAATTTCCCCCAAACAGAAAGTGTGGCAGCTCTTCCCATTAACTGATCAGAAAGAGGTATTAAAGGAAATAGATATTCTGAAGAGTTTGCATTTTGATAGAAGACAATGGAGCTGAAACGAAAAGATTCAGAATGGCATGTAATTTCTGACCTTGTCAATGGCATGTGTGTGTGGAGAACAATGCTATCTGGGCACAGACGGGGAATAGAAAAAGCAAGGATCCTGTGGTCCGTGTTCAGGGTTATGAGGAGACTTGGGACACCAGAAGCCAATGTTCTCACCCAAGTGGTGGTGAAGGGAGAAACAGGGATTCCCCACAGTGAATATACATGAGTTGAGTCAATAGGAGAAGCAGAACCGTGAGAGGTATGATTGAAACAAACAGCCCAAATGATACCATGGTTGTTGCTTGCTCTCCTATGAGACAGGGGACGAGGAAGAGTATCCTGGGCACCTGTCAGGGAGGGAAGCACACTTACCCTGTTTTAGCAACTACATTAGAACCATTCCTGGAAATTAGCATACCCCTGTCCTGAGTCAGAGATGCCCAACTACGGTATGTATTTCCTAACTATTTACCATGTGCAAAGCTGTGCTCCTGTTTCTATGTGCCACTGACAAGGTTTTAGAGCATTTTCCCCCAACCCCATTTTCCCAGGAAGCTCTGTGGTTTTTTATTGGGTGATTTTGCAGAGTATGCTGACTTTTAGGACACCAGGGTTATGCTATAGGAGAATTGACAATAGATGGATAATGGAACCATTATATGTGGGTAATATAAGTCTAAACTGGCATAATCACTTTGGAAGATAATTTGACAGTAGCTTACAAAGCTGACCATTGACATACCTTGTAATTCAACAATTCTACTCTCCCATGTACAGCTGAAACAAAGTACTGAGCATGGATATCAGGAGATATGTTCAAGGATATTCATAGCATCAATATTTGTAATAACAAAAAATTGGCAACAACACAAATGACCACAGACAAGATAAGAGATCAATTAAATGTGATGTGATGTGTGTGTGTGTATGTGTGTGTGTGTGTGTGTGTGTGTGTGTGTGGTGTGTGTATGTGTGATATAACTTAAAAGAAAAAATTGATAATTTAGCCTTTATAAAAAATCCAGAGATTCCTCTTCAAAAAGCACTATCAAGAAAATGAGGAGAGCCCTGACCGGTTTGGCTCAGTGGATAGAGCATCGGCCTGCGGACTGAAAGCTCCCAGGTTAAATTCCGGTCAAGGGCATGTATCTTGGTTGAGGGCACATCCCCAGTGGAGGGTGTGCAGGAGACAGCTGATCGATGTTTCTCTCTCATCGATGTTTCTAACTCTCTACCCCTCTCCCTTCCTCTCTGTAAAAAATCAATAAAATATATTTTTTTAAAAAAAAGAAAGAAAATGAGGAGGATTCTGGAAAGATGGAGGATTAGGAAGCACCAAGAATCTGTCTCCCCACTCAGACAACAATCCATGACAGAGGTAATAAAAGCAAAATTTAAGCCCTGGCCAGTTTGGCTCAGTGGATAGATCATCAGCCTGTGGACTGAAGGGCCCCAGGTTCGATTCCAGTCAAGGGCACGTGCCTGGATTGTGTGCTTGATCCCCAGTAGGGGGTGTGCAGGAGGCAGCCAATCAATGATTCGCTCTCATCACTGATGTTTCTAGCTCTCTCTAAAACAGTGGTTCTCAACCTTGGCTGCACATTAGAATCACCTGGGAATCTTTTTAAAATCCTGATTTCTGGGCCTCATCCTCCGGAAATTCTGTTTCTTTTGTTACTAATGTGGCCCCACCCCATAACAAAGAAACAGAAATTTCCGGAGAACGAGGCCCAGAAAATCAGGATTTTAAAAAAGACTCCCAGATTCTATGTCGGGCACGGTGTGAACCACGTTTTTTTGAAAGCTGGAAAAATTTGTTTGTCGGAAACTTTGTGGAGGGTCCCTCCGCCCCCCGCGAAGAGGGCGGAAAAATTGGGTTGGGGATTAATGCTAAACAGGGACATCTTTTTCAATATTTACTTTCTTGTCACGCACCAAAGTTATTGAAATTATTTTATTAACCCAAATTTTTTATAGTGGGTAAGACAACGAGAATTTTTTT
>NW_005871092.1:7525059-7553818 GCF_000147115.1 Myotis lucifugus
AGCAAAATGATAGCATTTATTCATAGCTGATTAAAGTTTAGAAATGTTCCATTATAAGGCATTGACCAAATCTTAATATTGATAGAGCTGCTTCACATAAAAGCTACTTTTCAAATGACACCTACTAACTTCTCTATTTCCTTTTAAGGAAATTTTCAAGGTTAGAAATAAGCACCAAAACATCAACGTGTCCATTAGAAAAAGAAACTGAAATTATAGCTTGAAGGGACGAAGCAGCTGAGTCATTCCCGGTAGAAGGAAGAACCACACGCTTTCAGAGATGCCATTTCCTCCCCCTAATTTGTCAATTTCACGGTCATCCATTAAGAAGTCAAAATGTCTGGACTCAGCAAGTCCTCCAATACAGGTGTGCAGATGGCAGCACCTGCAAGATGCAGGCTGTTTACTTTACAAGAATTCTGTCCTTGGCGTTGCCCCTTGTGTCTCTGGGAAGAGTCTTTGATCAAATTCTGTCAGGTGCTGACATGCCTCAGGTCTGCCACCAAAACACAGATGCCTCAGGTCTACTTTTAGGCACATTTCCGAGACCACACACACATCAGGACCCTCTCTGGGGACACCTTCAGTGATACATACAAAAGTAGCTCCCAATAGGCCATGAATGCTGCATCTGGAAGCACCTCCTCTCTGTATCCCTACGGCCTGACATATTATTGGTGAGCCCTGGTGGTAAAGGCAAAATTAAGTCCTATCTATGGCACATAGATAGAGCTCCACAGATCCACCAATCCAGGTAAGGCCAGTCAGTGCCTGAATTAGGAGTAGGTCGGTCAGAGACCTAAGTTCTGGCCCTAACAGGCTCTGTTTCACTTCGATATCTTGGATATTGTAAGGCTGCAATAAACCTAGGGGCACACATGTCTTTTCAAATGAGTGTTTTCTGATCTTTGGATAAATAGCCAGAAGCGGAACAGCTGGATCATACGGTAGTTCTATTTTTAATGTTTTCAAGAATCTCCATACTGCTTTCTACAGGGGCTGCACCAATTCGCATTCCCACCGACAATCCTTTTCTCTACTTCCTCTCCCACACTTGTTATTTCTTGTCTTTCTGGTAACAGCCATTCTAACAAGTGTGAGGTGGTAGTTCCTTGTGGCTTTGGTGTGCATGTCCCTGAGGATCCGTGACTTTGAACACGGTGGGAGAGGATAGCACAGAGTGGCTGGGCACCCCGATTTAGGATCTGTGTTTCCCTTTCAAACTACTGACTACGTTGCAATAGCATTCAATGCTCCTCTGGAAGATAAGATGGAAAGAACGGGGTCACCTTTTTCTAATTCTCTCGCTGACCAAACAGCATGTGGCTCTTGCTGGAAAATCCTCCCATTTCTCTCTGTTAGCTACTGCCTTCCTCTGAGTGGAAATACTCTGGGAGCAGGTCACATGTCCACGTTCACATGTATTGAGCTTCTTCTTTGTGCTAGAGACTGTTCCAAGCACTTGACACACATTATAGCCTGAATCCTGAAATATCCTAGATGAGGTAAACGCTACGATTACCCAAATTTTTAATTTTATAGGCGAAGGATCGGAGACACAGGTTAAATCACAGCATGAGCCACACAGTTGGTAAGGAAAGCTCTGGAAATCCATGTTTGACCTTTTTCTGAAATGATAGACATGACCTTTCCCCAGAGCAGAGGTTAAACAAATTTAACAAGAGCTGGCATTCTTTAGAGCACATCACTTTCTAAAGGAACCTGGGATCTGCAAAGTCAGCCTTGGGGGGAGTGAAACAAAGGCAGGGTCTACAGGGCCCGCCCACCTGCAAAGCAGCCTCTCTCACAGGTGAGTCCGACTCAAGGACTTTGCAGTGCAAAGAGCACTGAACGCCTTGCAGTTTCTGGCAGCCACTATGTCAGTGGTTCTCAACCTTCTGGCCCTTTAAATACAGTTCCTCATGTTGTGACCCAACCATGAAATTATTTTCGTTGCTACTTCATAACTGTAATGTTCCTACTGTTATGAATCGTCATGTAAATATCTGATATGCAGGATGGTCTTAGGCGACCCCTGTGAAAGGGTCGTTCGACCGCCAAAGGGGTCGCGACCCACAGGTTGAGAACCACTGCATGTCTTCTTCGCTGTGCGATTGCTCACGCTGCCCCCTCCCCTGGGAAAACACGGTTCCTAGCCCTACTCTCCCTGGATGCCTCTGCATCGCCCATCGAAACTAAAGTCAAAGCCCGTCTTCCCTGGAAGCCTTCCCTACACAGCCTCCTTCCCACCTGCCAGGGGCCTATACACTTACCACATTACATGGACATTACCTCTCTTTTTAAAATATATATATGGATTTCAGAGAGGAAGGGAGAGGGAGAGAGAGATAGAAACATCAATGATGAGAGGGAATCATTGATTGGCTGCCTCCTGCACGCCCCCTACTGGGGATCAAGCCCGCAGACCTACGCTCTATCCACTGAGCCAAACCAGCTGCAGTGGTCGGCAAACTCATTAGTCAACAGAGCCAAATATCAACAGTACTTCTTCAAAATAGACTCGCCCAGGCCGAAAACTGACTTCTGTGCATGGGCCACGAAGTTTCAATCGCACTGTACGTGTGCGCCCGCACGTGGTATTTTGTGGAAGAGCCACACTCAAGGGGCCAAAAAGCCGCATGTGGCTCGCGAGCCGCAGTTTGCCGACCACGGCTAGGGCACCTTATTAAGGACTACCTTTTATTGAGTGATCACTGCTTTTCATACATTATCTCGTTTAATCCTAAACAACCCTATGACATTGACATCCTCAAGCCTTTCTCTGCAAATGAGGAAACCGTCGCAGAGCAGGTCTCTTCTGTAAGCTCATAAGGAAAAGCTAAAGACTGAACCGAGAACTGATACCGAAGCCTGTACCTGTAACCACGGGAGTGCAAAGTACTTCCCGTTTTCTGACGTGTGTTCCCTACCTGCAGTACAGAGCTTGCAAATAAATGATGTCGACATGTTTGCTGACCTGATTTGAAGCTATCGGCTTCAATGAGAAATAAATAAACCAACACATGCCCATGGAGGCACAGTATTTAAAAATTGTGAAACTTTATCCCCTTTGGGGGCAAACTAAGTCAAAAAGGGGGAGGGGGAGAGCATTTTCTAGGCCCATCTGACTGCACCCAGGACACAGGGATCTGCCGACCACCCCGCTGGCTTAGGTCATTGAGAGGAGAGCTGCATACAGATAGCTTCTAGCGGGAGGAATAAATCCAGGTCAGCCGTCACCATGTTCTGGAGTAGCTTGAACTTATTTCACACTGTTGCTGTCTCTAAAAAAGAGAATGTTTTAAAAAGTGAGGGGGAGGTAAGGGAGGCACGGAGGCTAAAGTATTGAAAAGAAAGGGATGGGTTCATGTGCGATACTGTCTTAATCTCACACATAAGAAATGCCTGTGGAGAGACTATTTCACCGGGGTCCCCTACAACCATATGTGAAGAATCTAGCAGGGCTCCAATTCAACATCTCTGAGGGCGCCACAGTCAACACAGCAGCAGCAGCTAATATTGACAAAGTGTTGACGGTGTTCCAGGCTCTCTGCAACATGCATTCAGGGAGACAGTGTGCATTCAAAACAAAAAGAAACCAAAACAGGAACCTTAGCACAGAGTAGGCCTTGTGTCTGTTATTATTAACAATCGCATCATCTTTCACTTATGCCTCACATGAACGCCGGCAGGTATATGCTGTTATCATCCCCACATTGCATTTGAGGAGCTAAGCTCGACTGGTTAGGCAACAAGCTCAGGTACTCCCAGTTAGGAAAGGGAGGGAGCAGAGCCCCCGCCAGACGAGCCCTGGTGGGCAGAAGGTGCTACTGCAGCAGTAATGGTGGCCACTGCAGACAGCGCAGCTGCTGTAGGGATCCTGGGCTGAGCACTTCACACCCCTTATCTTTAAGTCTTACTCCAACCCTGCAAGGCCTTGTTCCCCTTTTAAACATGAGGAAGTAGAGGCATAGAAAGCTCAGGCCCAAAGTCTCACAGCTGGTAAGTTGCAGAGGCCAGATTTAAACTGAGATCTAACTGACCCCAAAGGCTATGCACTTTTCCATGACACTTTTTATTTGTATTTATTTATTTTTTAAATATATTTTTATTGATTTCAGAGAAGAAGGGAGAGGGAGAGAGAGATAGAAACATCAATGAAGAGAGAGGATCATTGATCGAGTGCCCCCTGCATGCTCCACACTGGGGATCGAGCCCACAACCAGGGCATGTGCCCTGACCTGGAATTGAACCGTGACCTCCTGGTTCACAGGTGGATGCTCAACCACTGAGTCAAGCCAGTCAGGCTCCATGATGCTTTTAAAAACTAGGCTCTCTTGGGTCAGAAGTTGTGCTGGATCACATCCCCTATGAAACCACGTGGACGCCATGTTGGGCCCGCACATATTGGGCATCACTGGGTGGACTGCATGTGCAGGTAGGTGTTGGGAAGGAGGCTTACAGGAAGCCAGAGACTCGGGGGTATCATTTTCTATGCATGACTCCAAGTTCAGAACCTGCTTCCTGTCATTGCAGTTGTGTACTCGAGTGACAAACCTGGGTAATAAAAGGTTCAGATGAAAACACGGGCTTCCCTGGAAAACTGATTTGGGGGAGGCTAATTTTTCAAAGAGATTATTTTTGGGAATCAAATTTTGTTTTGTTCTTGAAGTTTGATACATTTGTAATTCAATGTGGAACTCAAGGTATGTGGGTTGCCCGGCCAGCGTGGCTCAG
Source organism: Myotis lucifugus (assembly GCF_000147115.1). NCBI lineage: Eukaryota > Metazoa > Chordata > Mammalia > Chiroptera > Vespertilionidae > Myotis > Myotis lucifugus. Next base: position 7,529,797 of record NW_005871092.1, read on the forward strand.
CCGTTGAGCATCGACCTATGCAACAGGTGGTCACGGTTCCAGCACATTCCCGGGTTATGGGCTCAATGCCCAGGGTGGAGTGTGGAGAAGGCAGCGGTCAATGATTCTCTCTATCATTGATGTTTCTGTTTCTCTCTCCCTCTCCCTTCCTCTTTGAAATCCATAAAAATTTATATTTTTAAAAAAGATATGTAACCCTGGCCGGTTTGGCTCAGTGGATAGAGCGTCTGCCTGCAGACTGAAGGGTCCTGGGTTTGATTCCGATCGAGGGCACATGCCTGGGTTGCGGGCTCGATCCCCAGTGTGGGGTGTGCAGGAGGCAGCTGATCGATGATTCTCTCTCATCATTGGTATTTCTGTGTCTCCTCTCTCCCTCTCCCTTCCTCTCTGAAATCAATAAAAATATATTTTAAAAAAAGAAGATATGTGGATTTCCCTCACTCAAAAGCTTCCCAGACAATAAACACATCACAGAACAGCTCTTCGGCCGGGCCCGCTCTGTCCCACCGCCATGGCTCTGAGGCTCAGATAGGAAAAGGCACGTACGGCCCAGAGAAGACCTGGAGAATATCAAAGGGAACAGACACTACGGCATCTGCCTTCATGTATGTTGGTGTCACAGATGTTGCTGGGCAGGGCGATCGGTATGATATTTGCTGATTGCCAGGACAAGTAACATGCTTCGTTTGGGTTGACGTATCCTCAGCGCAGCAAAACACTGTTTCATTTCAGTCCGATCTGTCCGTTCTTCCTCGGGTTTCCCCCCTCCCCAGTTTGCTCCTCCTCAGGAGAAAATATTTAAAACCATTTCGCAAGTAAAAATAGGTTTGGGGTCTCACGGGGGTAGTCTTGCCATTCCGTGCTGCTTGGCTATGGCCATGTGTTTCTTTAGAAGTCCTGTTCCAAACAAAGTATTTGTTCTGAGTATCGCTTGACATGTTCATGTGACGCTCCCCGGAAGGTAAGCCAACTTTCGGAAGCATGGCGCTGGTTTAAACTCAAAACTGTAAACCCATACATCATCGTTAAAACGAGTTACGATCTTAATGCCTGAAAAATGTTATTAATTCCGGTAAGGATTATTCCGAAGGGAATAAAGATAAAAGCTGTCAAAATTAATTAAGCACATATTCATTAAACCCAAGGTAGCTTCAGTTTCTTTAGTGCGCAAATACAATGAACACTTAATCTCGATAAGTTACATAATCATGTGACTCAGAATAAAGGGAGGATACAACCTTGGCCTTCTCCGTTTTACATGGGAAAACATTAATGACGCTGACATCGGAGACAATTAGACAGTGTCAGCCAATTGTCTTTAGCCAGCTTTCTCTCACATCTGTGGTGTCTACAAGCAAGAAGGCTCATTGTTTCCGCAGGCCTCCTTCGGGCCTTGGCTTTTTGTGTAAACCGTCAATCTTTTGGCGAATATCAAAGCCGTGAGGAAATTAGAACAGACCAGCTCTGCTGCCCCACACTAAAGCTTAGCAGGGTGCATCCACTATGCTACTAATTAGGCAGTGGCCAACAAAATAACCTGTCAATGTCCGCCAGCCATTTCCCACACACCTGCATTTCATACCCTAATAAGCATAGGCGACAGAGAAAAAGGGGAAACTGCTGAAGTGTGAAAAATGAACAAAATATAACAATGTTTCCATCCCCGGCTATCCTTCTGGCAATTACCATTTAACATTAGGGGGACTCAACATGTCTGAAGACTCACAATGCAGTATCTGAAACTCAAACCCAGGGGGGAAGCCACACATTGAGACTGTATTAAGGTTTGCTTTTGGAAAATATCACACTAAGGAGAATCTAGAGTTATGTATAAAGCCCAGGAAACTGAAAATGACCATAATTTAGATTAGGGACGTAGAGGCTGACTTTTCAAAAAAAACATTTTCCCATTCGAGCAACTGCAAGAGAAATGCATGCGCTTGTCGCGGTTTCTTTCCCCGTGGAAGGAAATAGATGGCAGAACGGGAAAGAGTTTCAGGTTCTCACGTTGTTCCTTACACTTTCCACCCTGATTCAGGAAACGTGTGGTCATCACCGACCTTTTGATCTTCCATCTAGGAATTCGTTTCTCTTTTCAGGTCTCTCTTTTTTCTCATGGGTTCCCACTGTAAATTCTGAAAGCAGCATTTTATTCTCTGGTCTTTTCAACCCCGGTGAAAGCTCCGTGCCTGGCCCTGGAGGAAGCTGGAAAGGTACGCTGTTACATGGATCGAAAACACTCCATCTTTACCCTGGAGCTTTAAAACGTCTTTGAAAACTCTTATCCTCCAAGTAGAGAATCAGGTTCCATGACACTTTCACCGCGTGATGCTTAATAGATTCCAACCCAGTCGCTAGTGGAGACTCTTCCCAATTACCTGCGTCACAACATTTCTTTAACTCTAGTATCTTTGCCCCTTCCAGTATTTCTGAACTGAAAAAGAAACATACACTACCTCCAAACAAAGTAAAGGCAAACCATAAAAAGTGTAGCCATTTGGTTCGCGTGAGTAAAAAGGAAAACAAAAATAACTGGACGCCTCTCAGATCGGAGGCTCCAGAAGCGAACTTTGCACAGCGCCTCTCTCCACTTTCCTTGACCCTAAACAAAGACTTCCTGGTACAGGTATCCATACGATAGGTTTCGGATTTAAAAGGCGGCTGCCTTTTCAGACCATATAGGCTTGGGAGCAGCTCCTCTTTGCGCCCGGGGATCCAGCTGAACTTTTTCTAAACGGAGAACAAGGGGCGTGGAAGGACGAAATTGTTCTGTGGAGAAACATCACCTCCTCGAAACATGTGCCCAGGAACAAGCCACACGGTGAGAGCATCCTTGATGGAACCCCACACAATGGAGACCAGCATTCACACGGGGCGTGTTAGATACTTCGGAACGCTACTCTTCTTTTCATCAGACCTTATCCAAAAAACAGCATTTTTCAATTATAAATACAAACTTTCTCCACCTCTTCCTACTTGAACTCAAGTACAGGAGGCCCCTATTTAAGATGCAGCTCCGGAGCCGCCACCAGGCTGCCTGTGCAGCTGCCAGTGGCTTTTGTGTACAAAGATGTTAATTGGTCCTAATCCCCTCCTGGAAGCTGTTTTGGTAGCCTGACCTGGCACCCCGAAGAAGGACACCTTGGTGTGAAAAACGAAAGGGTCCATTGAGGAGGGAGTGAAAGGCAGCCAAGCATTCCAACACATTTTAATTTCGGGAATTAAAGAAAGAGGAACATCATCGTGGAGATCCTAGAGAAATCGTACAAAGCCTTCATAACAGTGAAGTAAGTCCTACACACACCCAAGCCACACACACACACACACACAGAGAGAGAGAGAGAGAGAAAGAGAGAGAGAGAGAGAGAGAAAGTCCCAGAGGGAAGGCAAAGGGAAATTCAGATTCTCAAATTCTCCATTTTATTCCTTTCCCTTATAAACAGGTTCTCTGAAATTCAAAGACTGAACTTGACGAATCGAGGCATTTCTTTTTCCCATCCTAATGTACAAACTGATATGCTTATGCAGCTCAGATTCCCACTCTGTTCAACCCCCGCCCAAAGGTTCTGCTAGGTACATGTTGCCTTATTTGGTATAGTATCTCTCTCAGTGACACCATTAAAATTTATATTACAACTCACAGTTTCTGGAAGGAAAAAGTGAAGAGAGAAGGGATAGTACTTCCTGTGGCAAACTTTTAATTCACTCTGCTCTGTGTCCAATAAACAACCTTTTCTTAACACGCTGTAAAATACTATCTATACTCTGGACCAATTTAGGGAACATACATTTACACCCTGGGTGGCAAATTATGCTAATGGCATGCATGATCCACTACTGTGGGGTTTTGAATTTTTTGACAGAGTTCACAGATCAACTTCATGGGTCAAAGGAGTTTGCCTTTCATCTGATAAAAGCAGAAACATATGAAAATGATGGCTTACTACTAGTAAACTTGTACCAAATGCTGAATTTTCAACCATGACCTATTTATATTTTCATCTCCCATGCTGCTTTTTGAAGTTTGTTTCCATTAGCACATCAGGCACAGACAAGGGCAAGAGAGTGTTAGGGCTGCCTCTAGTGAGAACACATGCGAAGTGCACCACGCATAGCCTCAAAGCCACTGAAGAGGCACAGAAATGAAGCGGGAAGCTTGTGTGGGAGCGAGTGGGCCTTCCAGGCGGAGGAGAAGGCATTTTGGTGCGCTTCTGAAAGTCTGAGATTTGAGATGATCTAGCCTATGGAATAAGACATCTGAATCATCAAGCTGGACTTTGCATAATGTAATAAGACACTAAAGAATATCCTCAGAGTAACAGCAGCCCCGCCTGGGCCATAATCATCTTCCCTACAAACCACTGAACTCTTCCAGCTGCATCTTTTTTAAAGGTTCACCGACTATAATAAACATTGACCGCGGTGAAGGCCTGGGGAGTGGGACATAGGAGGGGGCGGTCAATGATTCATAGGTCAAGGACATGTACCTTGCCCAGCTGACGTGGCTCAGTGGTTGAGCATCGACCTTGAGGTCACAGTTTGATTCCCGGTCAGTCAGGGCCTCTGCCCAGGTTGCGGGTTTAATCCCCAATGTGGGGTGCGCAGGGGCAGCCGGTCAATAATTCTCTCTCGTCGTTGATGTTTCTATCTCTCTGCTTCTCTCTTCCTCTCTGAAATCAATAACATAAATAAATAAATAAATAAATAAATAAATAAATAAATAAGTAAATAAATAAAAGTAAAAAAAAAAAGGGGGCACATGCTTTGGTTGCAGGCTCCTCCCCAGCCTGGGCCCTGGTCAGGGCTTGTGCAGGAGGCAACCAATCGATGTGTTTCTTTCACATGGATGTCTCTCTCTGTCTTTCCCTCTCTCTTCCACTCTCCCTAAAAATCAATGGAGGTTCAACAGTCTGTTCAGGAACCTCAGAGGGAAGGCAGGGGAGGTTGGGTGGGAAGAGATCAACCAATGAACTTGTATGCATCTATGCCTAACCCATGGACACAGACAATGGGGTGGGGAGGGCCTAGGGTGGGGGATGGGAGCAGACTGGAAGAGGTTAATGGGGGGAAAAGGAGGACCTATGTAACACTTACAACAATAAAGATTTTTTTAAAAATCTATGGAAAAATATCCTCAGGTGAGGATTAACAACAACAAAAAGTATTTAATGGAGGCCTACCATCTACCAGTATCACTTCACTTGTTTTTGGTCTCAGGATATTTAGGCCAGAACTTAAAATAAACTTATCCAAGTTCATAGAGTTGTTAAATAGTGGAGTTAAAATTTGAGTCTTGTTGGATTCCAAAACTCACTTTCTTTTCATCATACCATAATGCCTCCCCAAATAAAGTTAAAGTCTTACTAGGTCATGAGACAGAAGTGAAATATAAAGATGCCAGTCTTTCTAAATGTCTAGCATCACCATAATCATATGGTCAATGCTCAATAAATATTTGTTGAATTAAACTTAATTGGCCATTTCCTTTCTCCTGTCTTTGAAGCCCAAATTAGATCCTAATCCTGTCCCATACTCAACTGGGTGACTATTGACAAGCTACTTCACCGCTGTGATCCTAATCAGTGGTTCCCAAACTTATTTGGCCTACCACCCCCTTTCCAGAAAAAATATTACTCAGCCCCTGGAAATCAATTTTTTTAAAATTTTAATAGCAGTTACTCATCGCCCCCAAATGCACCTGTGGCCATCACCGCCCCCTGGATTGCTGCAGCGCCCACCAGGGGGCGGTAGCGCCCACTTTGGGAATCACTGCCCTAAATGGATACATAACTGCCTATCAGATTGTCGTAAAGAGTAAATATATGTAAAGCATCCGGCACACACTAGGTCAGGGAGTAGGAAACAATGACCAGCAGTCTAATGCCGCCTGTTTTTGAAACTTAAGTTTCATTGGAACATTGACACACGCATCTGTTTATGTACTATCTATGGTTGCTTTCAGGCAACAATCACAGAGTTGAGTCCCACAGAGACTGTATGGCCCACAAAGCCTAAAATAGTTACTATCTGGTCCTTTACAAAAAAAAGTTTGCCAAACCCTGAAATAGGTCATCCATAAATGTGTGTTTTCTTGCCCTTCCTTTGCTTTACTGCGTTTGGTCACTTCAAGTTGAGTGCACTACATTTTTAAAAAATGTTTTCAAAACCCAGGTAGTATACCGTGAGCACCTATCCCTACATATCCAGCCTGAATGTGACAGGACCTGCATGTAATATGTATCTTCTTGTGGGAAAAGCCACAAGAAGAGCCGGGTGCCCCTCAAAAGCACAGGCTAAAGGGCTGGATTATGCTTACCTCCAGAGCATGGCTCTCAATTTGGCTGTCATTAAGTTAGCTCAGGCATTTCCTCCAGGTTATGAAGAGCTTCTTGAAGAAATAATATTTGGGCTGAAATCTAGAGAATACGAGTTACCTAGGCAAAAATTGAGGGAAGACGCATTTGAAGAAGTTGAAACAGCTTATGCAAAGACTCTGAGGTAGGACACATCTTGCAAAATGACCAGTGTGGCTGAAGCATAGTGAGCAACAGAGAAAAAGGTAAAAATGAGGCTAGAGCAGCGGTTCTCAACCTGTGGGTCGCGACCCCTTTGGCGGTTGAACGACCCTTTCACAGGGGTCGCCTAAGACCATCCTGCATATCAGATATTTACATTACGATTCATAACAGTAGCAACATTACAGTTATGAAGTAGCAACGAAAATAATTTTATGGTTGGGTCACAACATGAGGAACCGTATTTAAAGGGCCAGAAGGTTGAGAACCACTGGGGAGAGTAGTTAGGATGGAGTCAGCATGGAGGACCTCTGAGGCCGCAGTAAAGATTTTAAATGTTAGGCTAAGACCCAAGTGGGTTGAAGAACCGTTGAAGGATTTTAAGTGACATAATCCAATTTATATTTTAAGATCCCTTTGGCTGTTGCTCATGATTAAACGGATCTAGATGGGAAAAGTTGAAACAGGGAGCCTCCATGGCTGAGAAAAGGCTAAATTCCAGGTCTCCTAATTCTCAGTTAATTTTCCTTTCGCTACATGAGGCTGTTTTGGAGAAAGCAGCTCATATAACATTGTACCTGGGTCTTCTCCAAGCTTTAATGAGTTCATCCGAAAGGGACTCCGGGGATAGGTAGCTATGTGGACCAGGAACCTGGGTGTGAAGACTGAAAGGACAGGTGATAGACAAAAGGTCTTCTGTTACAATCTCAGGAAATGAGCCAACTCGGAGAAAGAAGGTTCAGCTGTCCCAGGAATAAGAGAATAGCTGGAGAACGAACAGTCAGAAAACCTGGCCTAAGAAGCCAGAATATGACTGCAGTTAGGATGAGAAGGGCAGGCCAATGAAATGTCTCAATTCTTAACTCTGAGAAACAGTGAAGAATTCTCAAGTGTCAGAGAAAGCGAACAAGAGGACAGACAGAACAGGGGCCAAGAGGTGAAAAAACAAAATGGAGTCCAAAGGGTAAATGAAAATGAGTGGAAGTCTGTGGCGAGCCGGCACGGCCAGGTTCAGTGAGCCTGAGAGGGGGCGGTGAAGGATTGAGAAAAGACAGACAAGAGAATAAAGCTGGGTCTGGGTGGGACGCTGTCCTCTCTGATGGAGAGCTAGCGACAGTGCCACAGCCTGAAAGCCTTGTCTTTATTTTATAGCCAGATTCCACGAGGCAAAGTAAGGGCGTGGTCAAGATGTTTACAACATTCTCCTGGGTTTCAAATCTACTCAATTACAAGCACCTGATCAAGCTTTGTTTCCTTGCTGCACCTCCTGCAGCCCATGCAACATGGGACTACAGGTTCGGACCATAGGTTCAAGCTTACAACTATAGCTTTTGGCTATAGTTGTGCTGGGAGGGCTTTTCCCTCCAAGCTGGGACTTGCACGTGGCCATGAGAGGACTGTGCCCTCTCATTAGTCTGAGGTTTGAACCTGTCCAAACACTGTAGCCACTCTCCACAGAAGTCATATTTTTATGCACCATGAGCCAGAACTTCTGAACACGAAGTTGTCTAAAGAGAGAACAGCCTATTCTTGACAAGTTGATTCAAATCACTTACCCAACTGTACTCCGGATACTGTACTGAGTGCTAGAGTAAGCTCCCTATCACTGAATGCTTTGGGACCACTGAATTAGCTGGCCACGGAAATCCCTTCCTACGTGAGATTGGATAGTTGCCACAAAACCTGAATGTGCTTGTGTATTGAGGGATATCTTTCTTCCAACAGCAAAGTTGAACCTTTGTCCCTTTCTACCATGAAAACCTTTTTGAAAAATGACGTGTGTACATAGCAAGACAAGGACTGACTTTGCCATGTCCGGCTAAGGAACAGGCACCGCTATGCCCTACGGAATAGGAATGACCTCTATGGAGGCTCCAATCAGAGGACCTAGGGTGACAGAAGAACACCCAATAGGTGTACATTTCTAATAAGACAGTAATATGGATGTCCTTTAGATTCCTGAAACCAGATCTCAGATTCCAAGGTATTGCCTATATTTCTTTAAGTCTTAGGCAGAAACCAGGATTCATTCTTTATTAAGCTCTCTAAAGACTCAGGCTTTGCTACTCACATCTTACCCGCTAAAATTAATTCCGTCAAAATGGTCAGGGACTTATTTTCCTCACGCTTCAAATACCTGAGGAAATGGGCAGCCAGTGAAAAGCCCTGCATTGTTAGAAAATCCGAACCTCGACAAGCTTCCTGGGATCTGAAAATTAGCAGGAGCTCTCCCTCCAGCTTCCTGTCCTGGTGTTTTCTTGCCTTTTTTCGCCCCTCAAACAAGTGGATCTGGTTACATTTGTTTCACCTCTCAGATATTTTGGCAGTTTTCCTTTTTGAACAGAAGAATTCAGTCCCTTTCTTAAGAGTCCAAGCAGGAAAGGCAGGTGAAAAAGTTAACTGAAAAAACTAACAGTGCCAGTACCATAATTACCCGAGGAATATAAAGCTCTATTCTCTCAGTGATGAAAAAGGGGAATTACACATGTAACTTCCATTAGCATTAATGGGACTTACCTACATAAATCCCTTCAGCATCAATGGGAAGAATGGACTGGGCATAACTATTGGCCCGGCACCTTTGCTCTTTCAGTCATTTCTATTATTTGATTAAAAGGCAAAAAGATGGCTACTCTGCAAACCAGAACCAGGTGAAGAAAGCCTCACTCCGCTAATTTATTGTCACCTGCCTCTTGAGGACCATTTCGGCAGAATGATGATAAAAAGAGGCCTTCATTTCCTTTTTTCTCCTTGCTCACATTTTACCTGATGGAAACAGAAGCTAATATATCACACAAATGTGTTTTTTTAAAATATGTTTTTATTGATTTCAGAGAGGAAGGGAAAGGAAGAGATAGAAACATCAATGATGAGAGAGAATCAATGATCGCTGCCTCCTGCATGCCCCCCAGTGGGGATCGAGCCCACAACCCAGTCCTGTGGCCTGACCTGGAATCGGGGAATCGAACCGTGACCTCTTGGTTCACAGATCAACCACTGAGCCACTGGGCTTTCACATGAGTTTTTTCCTGATAGCGGTGGGTTTGAGAGCTACGTTTCTGTGCTGGAATGCAATGATCAATAAAATCTATGCTGAGAAACAACGCTTGGCTTTACATATTGCTGAGAAACAGCCTGATGGGGGAAGACAACTAATTAAAGACACCACGCAGAAAGTGGGAGTACTGTTGTGTGACTACAAACTGAAAATGCTGAGAGAGAAAAACATTCTTACTGGGGATGAAGGGAAGATGTTGTCAAAGAAGTGGCCACAAAGAGCATGTAAAATACTATCTAACCCAACCTTAGGAGCAGAGATAAATACAGGAAACACTTGAGGAACAAATAAAGAGGCACAAAGTAATGGTAGAGATGACAGATTTGGTGCCAGATAAACCTGGCTTTGACCCCTGGTGTTGACAAGCTGTGTGACCACCTCGGGCTTCAGTTCCCCCATCAATAAAGTGGGAATAAGGACACCTACCATCCGGTTGTTGAGAAAAGTAAATGAGGCAATTGGGAGGTTTACTGAAAGCCTCAGCACTAAAGTCTGATAATATCAGTTGATCATTAATTTGTTACTATTACCATTAAAATTATTTGTCTTGGCCCTGGCTGGTTTGGCTCAGTGGATAGAGCGTCAGCCTGCGGACTGAAGTGTCCCAGGTTGGATTCTGGTCAAGGGCACATGCCCAGGTTGTGGGCTTGATCCCCAGTAGGGGGCGTGCAGGAGGCAGCCAATCCATGGTTCTCTCTCTTCATTGATGTTTCTATCTCTCTCTCCCTCTCCCTTCCTCTCTGAAATCAATAAAAATATTTTTTAAACAAACTATTTGTCTTGAGCAGCCTCCGAATTACTTAGCGTGAATAGCTTCCATAGTAAAAGTCTGATACATCTGACTCTCCCTAGGAATTATGTGAGTTGGATGAGAGTCCAGCCAGACAATCCTCCTTCCTTCCACATGCGCTCTTCAAACCCCACTGCTCCCACCTTCGGTCCTATCACTCTGCTTACTTCAGATGGGCATCCCTCCTCAGAACCAAGTCTCCCACCCCTCACAGCCCAGACCCATATCCCCATGCCCAGAAAGCTATCCCATCCCAGACCACCTGACCCCAAGGTGATCTCCAAAACCATAACACTTACCTGGGGAAATCCTATTACATGAGTGGGTTAGACATTCTTACGTACAGAAGAAATAACGAAGGTCCAGAAAGGTCAAACGATTTGCCCATGGTCACATAGCTAGTCTTGGCAAAGCCGACACTAGAAATCTGGTCTTTTGATCCCTAGTCCCACTTTTTCATAAACACAGAACCTTAGTTCCATTTAGCCCAGTGATAGACCAACGACGATGGGAGTAGAATTTTGAAACAAGGTGAGGACAGTTATGCCTGGGATTGTTTTTCAGCCTTTTGGCTGGCACTGTTTAGACCAGGCGCTAGGTTGAATTTTACAAGCGTCTACAAAATGGGCCTAGATGAGAGCATGGGTTCTCAACCTTTGGAGTGCATCCAAACCACCTGGAGGGCTTGTTCAAAGCACAGGTCACTGAACTTCAGCCTCAGGGTTCCCGAGTCAGCAGCTCGGGATGAAACCCAAGGACTTGCATCTCTAGCAAGCTGCCGGGTGATGCGGAAGCTACAACTCAGCCACACTTTGAGGAGCGCTGCATTAGATCATCCGTAGGGTACTTTCCAAGTCTGCTATGCTGTTTGCACTCAAACCCCAAATCTTCTCCTAAGGCCCCACACTGAGACTTAGAATTGAACCCTGAACATTCTCAGTGTCCTTGTCACAATCCCCCATGACCTCTTGGTCCGAATGAGAGGTTTCTCTTTAAATGTGAATCCAGCAAAAATCAATGCAATAGCACCTGAGGCATCCGTGGTGACCCTCTGCAGTTGGGAAGACACAAACCAAGCCAGAGCAATTTTCTTCCCAGATTTTTTTTTTTTTTTTTTGGTAATTCTCACCTGGGGATATTTTCCCATTGAGTTTTAGAGAGAGAGGAAGAGAGGGAAGGCAAAGAGAAATATTGTTGTGAAAGAAACACATAGATTGGTTGCCTCCTGCATGAGCCCTGACCAGGGCCCAGGCTGGGGAGGAGCCTGCAACTGAGGTACATGCCCTTAACTGGAATTGATCCCTGGATCCTTAGGTCTGCAGGCCTACACTCTATCCACTGAGCCAAACTGGCTAGGGCCCCAGCAATTTTCTTAATAATAAATTTCTGCTCATCAGAAGCAGGGCCACCAGACACATTCAACAAAGCACCTTAGCCCTCCATTAACATCTGTGTTTTCACACTAGACAAAGGCTGATACTGTACATTATAGCCTTTTCCTCCCACCACCAACAGAGGGCCTGGCCTGCTCTGGTAAGGAAAGAAGGCACAGTATTAAATGTATTAGGACCTTACAGCTTTGTAACATTTACAAAGCATTGTCACACCCGAAGTCTCATGAAGGCTTCCTAACACTCCGAGGGAGGGATTATTATTCTGTGTTATAGCTGAGGAAACAAAGACTCCGATAGGCTTAGTGATTAGCTAAAGTCCCAGTTAATGAGAGATGGAGGGAGGACTGGAACCCAGCTCTCCTGGGCTCCCAGCCTCAGGCTATTTCCACAGCCCCTTGATCCAAATTAAGGAAAAGTTCAACTGGAAATTTCCTGACTCCCTTCATCCTCGGCATATTAGCAAGGATGAGTCATTATGAGTAATTAGACGAAGAACTCTAATTTCGGGTCTTTGAAAATGAAGAAGTATAATTACATAGGCGACTTATCAACCAGTTTTGATTATTGACAATTCTCTTTAAAGAATTCTTTCCCTCTAAAAATTAAAATATATTTTTAATCTTCCCTAGAATGCTTTGTTTTCATTCAAATAAAGAGATGGCAATTCCTCCCCTCACTTGTTTGGCTCAGTGGATAGAGCGTTGGCCTGCAGGCTGGGGGGAGGGGGGGTCTTGGGTTCGATTCTGGTCAAGGACACATACCTAGGTTGTAGGCTTGATCCTGGCCCCAGTCTGGGAATGTGCAGCAGGCAACCAATCAATGTGTGTCTCTCACATCGATGTTTCTCTCTCTGTGTCTCTCTCCCTCCCTTCCACTCTCTCTGAAAATCAATGGAGAAGAAAATATCCTCAGGTGAGGATTAACAAGAGAGAGAGGGAAGGAGGGAGAGAGAGAATTCCTATGTATCATGATTTCTAGGCAATTGGTCTAATTAAAATCTACCAGACAGGCATTAATTCCTGATAGATTTATCCTCATTAGGTCTGAAGTGACAGAGGCTTTATGTAAAAACGATAATCATTTTTCTGGACAAGGCTAAGTAACAGAAACTTGTCTGGACTGCAAGGGACCATTCTTTAAGAAACCCTAACCTTCCATGCCTAACTCTTTTTTAAATATATATATATTTGATTTTTTACAGAGAGGAAGGGAGAGGGATAGAGAGTTAGAAACATCGGTGAGAAACATCGATCAGCTGCCTCCTGCACATCCCCTACTGGGGATGTGCGCACAACCAAGGTACATGCCTTTGACCGGAATCAAACCTGGGACCCTTCAGTCCACAGGCCGACGCTCTATCCACTGAGCCAAACCTGTTAGGGCCATGCCTAACTCTTTGGGCAGGATCTCCTCCAAATACCACCCATCTTGAATGGGTTTTTCCTAGAGAGAGAACAGCTGAAGGGCCATCCTGTCCAAGGAGCAAAAAAAATGTCCCAGTGTTCCTGAGACGGGTCAAGAATGAGGAATGAGCCAGCTGTTCACAAAAGCAAGGAAAGGGCTTTGAATCAGGATTGGGTCTCAGGGACTCTGACCAGACTCTGAAGCAGGCCAGGGGAACGCTGCCAGGCTGCCTCTAAGTTCCCCAAGAGGGTCCTGTACCCCATCGGTTCCTGCTACCTCCCCCATGTCTCAGGAGGGGTTGTCTTGACCACCATTGAGATTCACTTCTGTTTTCCACTTTACCAGGTAACTATAGGCATTATTGCTCAGAGAGGTTAACTTACTTGTTAGAATAACACAGTTTATAAGTGGTAGAATCAAGATTCAAGCCTAAGTAGAATCTCATTCATTTATTTAGTCAATAAATACTAATTCAGCCCTAACTGGTTTGGCTCAGTGGATAGGATGTCAGCCTGCAGACTAAAGGGTCTCGGGTTTGATTCCTGGTCAGGCCACATGCCCAGGTTGTGAGCTCAATCCCCAGTGTGGGGTGTGCAGGAAGCAGCTGATCAATGATTCTCTCTCATCATTGATGTTTCTATCTCTCTCTCCCTCTCCCTTCCTCTCTGAAATCAATAAAAATATATTAAATAAATAGTAATTCAAAGTTGGATGTGAGGGCGATCTGGCTGCGACATCTGTCACCCCATTGATCGCCAGGGTTGATTCGGCTGATCTGGCTGGCTAGGCGGGTGTCCCCCTCCTCCCTCACCGATCCATGTGCGTCCCTCCCGAAGCTGCGCGCTCGGTCGAAGAGGACGACCTTCCCCCCCGAGGAGAGGACCGGTCTTCGGTCAAGGGTATACGAGTAGCTGCGCTCCCCTGCTAGAACCTCCAAACAAGCTCTCAAAGTTAAGTGCCAGGCACTGAGTTAGGTGATGAGTAGAATAAAAAGAGCCTTAAAATTGTGATGAGAAAATGAAAAGAGGGCTATGATTTTAGGCCCAGAGAAGGTGGGGCTGCCTGCAAATCCTCACAGAAGATAGAGCATGGAGGGGATATGAATACTGATTGCACTTCTTTTAAAAAAAAAAATTATTGACTTTAGAGAGAGGGGAAGGGAGATAGAAACATCCATTGGCTGCCTCCTACATGCCCCCTACTGGGGATCAAGCCCACAACCTGCACTGACTGGGAATTGAACTGGTGATCTCTTGGTTCACAGGTCAATGCTCAACCACTGAGCCACCCTGGCTGGGCACCAATTGCACTTTATGATGTTACAGCGGCTCCTGCATGCAGACCAAGTTTCTGCTGGTGCAGAAAGCAGCTTGTCCTGCCTTCCCCTCTACTATAGTCTCCTCAAAGGAGGCCTGATCTGCTGCCGCCCAGGCAGGGTTTCCTCTGCCCGTGGAGCAGACGAGGCACTAGGCAAGAAGCGGGGTCTTCTACACCCCAGAGCTGGCTGACACTTACTGATGGGAACCTATAAAGTGCCAATTTACCACTTAGTACCAGATTAGAACCTGGTCCTTAAAGAGCTCACACGCCTCCCTCAGAGGTGCCTAAGGGACTCCCTGCCGAGACAGTGTCAAAAGAGATCTGGCCCAGTGCGTGACAGCTCCTTCAAGCCGCTCAGAGCCTCTGGAGCCCTCACATGAGATGCCAAACGAGGAGACTTCCAGGCCTGAGAGCCCAGGGGCCTGGATCCAGGCTGGCTCTTCCAAATCTGTCCCCCTTCTGGTGGCTCCCTTTGCCCAACTTTGAAATGAGAGCAGTGGGACTGTAATGTCTAAGGATCCTTCCAACTCTGACAATCTAAGACAACTGTTCTCTTTCGGAGTCATGGGTTCCTTTAAGAATCTGCTAAATAACCATTTCTCTACAAAATGGTGCCTACAATTTCAGAAAATCCATGGAATTCCTCAAGTTTAGACTAATATTCTCAGTCCAGGATGGGCTTGAAGTCAGACAGGTCTGGGATTGAACCCTAGAGACATCCCCCCGTCCCCAAACCCCAATAGGCAAGCAAGTCTACCTTTGATCCTCATACAGAACAATTGCACCAGTACCTCCTTGGCAATGCTGCTGTGAGGATGAGAAATAATGATAGACAAGTATATAGACAAGTACAGACAAATTCTGCCTTCCCACCTCCATTCATTCTCCTACTTCTAAACACTGGGACATCCTCTCCTCAAAGGCAGAGACTGGGGTCATCTAGATGCCCAATGCACTAGCAGTGCCCACAGTGCCTAGCTCAGAGCATACAGAGCAGCTCTGTCCAACAAACTCAAAATATGTGTTAAATTACATGACAGTTCCATTCAGCAACTCATCTGACTCTTACCATTCATTGTCGTACAATGTCAATTATCTTTTCTATATATTTCAGCAGCCAACAAATATTTACAGAACATTTATCTTGTGCCCAGCACTAGGTTAAACATGGTTTATATTCTTCCACTTTATCTTACTTAGTACATACTACCTACTAGGAGCTCATAGGTGTGTGAGAGGCACTGTGTTGCCCTAGCCTGTCTGTCTCAGTGGATAGAGCATCGGCCTGCAGACCAAAGGGTCCCGGGTTTGATTCCGGTCAAGGGCACATACCTTGGTTGCAGGCTCCTCCCCTGGTCAGGGCTCATGCAGGAAGCAAGCAATCGAGTGAGGCTTAACAAAACAAAACAAACAAACAAGAAACCAAAAAAACATTGTTTATATTCTCTCACTTTATCTAATATAGTACATGCTACCTACTAGGTTATGATGATCATAATGTGGAACTCTTTTCCTCCTCAGACCACACGAGAAGGCAATTGCAACAAAACATCACCTGTGAAGGATGCTAGCCAAACAGGTCTCATTCCCAGTTCACAAAAAATGTGAGGGATAGAGAAACAGGTTGAATGACATCATGAGGAAACAGTCAGCCACTAGATCAGGGGTGGGCAAACTTTTTGAGTCGAGGGCCACAATGGGTTCTTAAACTGGACCGGAGGGCCGGAACAAAAGCATGGATGGAGTGTTTGTGTGAACTAATATAAATTCAAAGTAAACATCATTACATAAAAGGGTACGGTCTTTTTTTTTTTAGTTTTATTCATTTCAAACGGGCCGGATCCGGCCCGCAGGTCGTAGTTTGCCCACGGCTGCACTAGATTAAAAGAAACAAAAATGACATATAACCAAATGTACTACATGAACCCAGATTTAAACCTAGAGTAAAACAAATAAAAAACATTATCAGACACTGTTGGGACAACTGGGAAAATTTTAGTACATAGTGGATATTAGATAATATTTTTAAAGTATTATTAACTTTCTTAGATGTGCCAACGGTACCATAGTTGTGTAGGAGGATGTTCTTAGGAGATACATTCTGAAGTGTACAGGGGAAAGTGTTGTGATGTCTCAACATAGTCTCCAATGGTTCAGGGGGAGGCAGATGGAGAGTGAAATAGAGAGAGAAGGTGAGAGCACTAAAATAGGTAAGAAAATGATTTTTAAAGGGTGAAGGGATTAAGCAAAAACAGAACAACTCATAGACACAGACAGCAGTGTGGTGATTACCAGAGGAAGGAGGGGGAGGGGATAGAAGAGGGTAAGTGGGGGATAAATGGTAATGGGAGACTTGATGTAGGGGGTGAACACACAATACAATATAAAGATAACATACCCGGTATTATAGCATTATACACCTGAAACCTATATAATTTTATTAGCCAGTGTCACCTCCAACAAATTCATTTAAAAAGTTCGAAAAGGTAGATTTCCGCGAGATGACTTATGAAACTAAAAGACCAAATACACTGCTGTGTTAATGAACTAGCTTTGTGATTCCAGTCAGTCAACAAATGTTAAAGTGCCTACTATGTATCAGATCTAGAAATAGCGATCCAAACAGTTAAAACAAATTCAAAAGAACAATGAGAACTCAACCTTTTTGCATGCTGTTAAATTTAAGAACAATAAGAAGTAAAGCACTTGATTACATTTTAAAAAAAGGCTGTTGGGCCAATGTTTCTGCACTTGGCCTTTCCTCGTTGAGTTGTTCTCTTTTCCCTCCTATGTACATGCATATAGTTAGATGAACAGGGTGTGGCTGAGAGTCACGAAGGAGTGAGTAAATAGTGAAACATGGACAGAATCTGAAATTATTTTAAAGTCCAGTGAGATTGAGCCATAAAATATAAAGGAACAGATGCAGTGAGAAAAGGTGAGGAATGGTCATGAACAAGCTTAAAAACCAGCGGTCGCCAATCTTTCGGACCTCACGGACCACCAGTTGTCCGCAGACCACCGGTTGGCGACCGCTGTATAAACCACACTAAGGAAATGGAATTTGATCCTAGAGTCAAAGTCACGGAAACCACGGACGAGGTTCAAGCAGCAGAGTAACTTGGAGAAGATCTGCATCTGAGAAGCATCACTGTGCTCCCCTTCCCACATTGCCTCCCCCGAGCCTCCCCACACTGCCAGGGATAACTTTCAACGTGCAGACCCGCAATGATTCCTTGACCTCCTTGGGAGGACCTGTCAGTGACTCCCTGTCACCTTGATGGTCAAGTCCAAAGGTCATTAGCTGCTATACCAGGTACTGCCTGCATTCCTGCCTCTTCTCCCACCACCTGCCCTGGTCATTCTATGCTCTGGCTCCTCCATGCTTTTTCTCCAATTCTACCACTTAGCATGCTCTTTCCATAACAGTTATGGTTACTGGGCTCCCTGAGAGCAGGGAAATTAGCATGTAGGGGGTCTATTAGGGGGTGCTCAGAAGTATGGAAGGGAGAGGAAGGAAGCAGTGTCAGACAGGAGAAGTGAAGCTGCAGCAGAGTCTTGACAGAACCTCGGGCAACATTTCAGGGAGTTGGGAAGATGGGATGGCCCTTCGAAGGTATCCAAAGTGGGGCGCAAGGATCAGGCTTATCCCCTTGTCTATTAGTCATTGGATGCTTCCCTGGGAAATGGGGCATGACCTTGGGCAAGAAGCCTCTCTTCAACTGAGGCCATTCCCTAAGGAGACCAACAGTTGCTGAGAGCTGTCTGACCACTAACAGCTGCAGCCTGCCTGCCAAGTCATTAAAATAAGAATTTATTAATAATAATAATCATTTTTGATAAAAATTATGTGCTTGGTGATGACTGTGGTACCCAGTCTAAAGGCAGAGAGAGTAAATTCCCTTGCGATTGGCTCAACCGCAATTCCAAGCCCTTCCTCAGGAAAGGACTTCACTCTACAGACAGGGAAACTGAGGCCCAGAGAAGGTCTCAAGTCATCTACCACCGTGACACAGTCTTAGAAGTAACTAACGTTGGAACGGTTATACCAGATTGTACCAGATGCTTTATGAGCCTTATCTCATGAACTACTCATAAAAATTCGGTAGCGCTCATTTTCATTTCACATATATGGAAACAGGCTGAGAGCAGCCAGCTGAGTAACTTGTCCGAGATTGCACAGCTAGTAAGTGGGGGACCTAGGATCTGAACCCAAGTCACTCTGACTCTAGACCCCATAACGAGTAACCACCACGATGAATCGCTTTTTCACGGTGAAGCGTGCCGGCACCCTGGACCTGGTGAGATGTTGTGGAATGTGTGTGTGTTGCTCTTATTTCTAAGAATAGGTACCACATTACCACATAAAGCACAGCATTTCTCTTCTGTTTTCATGATCTGAGATTAAGCAAATGTGCTTCCACATGGAAGATCCGTTGTACATCAACTATCCATCGGGGAATACCTAAGTAAGTTTCAGCTCCCATGTCCATTGCATGCCAGTGCCTCTGGACCTGGTGGCCTTGCTCCTTCCACAGCTCTGATGTTCATTCAACAGAAGCATTCGGTTACAACCTGAAAGGTGTGCATCTGAGTGTCCTTCAGCAAATCTGGGGAACTCTCCTTCTGCCCTCCCCAAACTCCCAGGTCTGAAGGGGGGCAGCCTTGCCAGCAAGGGGGTCCTACTTGGGTTTATAAAAGCCCTTCCCGAGACCCAAGAAACCACCAAAATCTATTCCTTTTCCTCTCCTGCTTCATCAAAATAAAACCTATTCTAAAACTCTGAAATGTAAAGATTTCCCAATGTAGAAATGGTGTTAAATTACAATACTATGATGTGACCCAAGAAACTCTAAACTGTGTCAGAAAATGTGGGTTAATTTGTTTAACAAACACTCACTGTATTCCCACCAGATGCCAGGCCCTGGGCCAGATGCTGGAGGTTGCAGTGTTTGGGGAGTTGGCCATTTAGTAGAGTCGATTTCACATGTTCTCATGGATAAGCATCACTTGGGAAACTTGCTAGTAACGCACATTCCTGAACCCCATCCCCAGAGTTTCTGATTCATCGGGTGGGGCTGAGGTTTAGGATGCTGCGTTTTAAACGGTCCACAGGTGGTTCTGAAGTAAGTGGTTTTCAGTCATATCTTGAGAAACCCCGACCTGGTAGATTCTAGTTCTGATCAGCTTAAGTCCCTTAACCTCCGGATGATAGGGATTTGGAAGGCATACATGATTGGTAGTGGCTTCAAGATGCCTTAGGAAGACTTCCTAGAAAGGTGTTCTGTGTCACACCAACATGACATCATTTCTTCAAACAAGAGGAAGATATTGTGTCATCATGTGGCCGAAGGTGACAAGTTGAAAAATTTCACTGGAACAATTCAAGAGGGGTGTGTGTGTGTGTGTGTGTGTGTGTGTGTGTGTGTAAACTCACCAACTGTACACTTAAGCTTTTGTACCTTACTGTATAGATGTTTACTGTATGAATGTGATGCCTCCATTTAAAAAATGTTAAGGAAGTGTACGACAAAGTGGGTAAGAGGTTTAAAGAGGCCATTCTAGAGAGTAGGAGAGGGTAGGAGTTGGGTTCTCGCAGGAAAGAAAATGAGGCACCAGGGAACTCGTCTGCAGCTGGTGGAGTAGAGAGAGGGCTGGAAATGGGAGTGGGCAGATGTGGATGGGAAGAGGCTAAAGGGTTCAGGTCCCATGAGCCAGACACTTGGAGCACAAATGGAAGGAAAGACAGAGAAGAGAAGAAAGATGGGAGAGAGGGAAGGAAAGAGGAAGCAGAAGAGAGGAGAAAGAAACCGAAGAAGAGGGCCTGGCCCAAGGAGGAGCTTACAGTCTTGGGGCTCTGCCCATGTGGCCTTTAGCAAGTTGTCTGATTGCTGCAAGCCTGTGTGTGTCTCTTTAAAATGAGGCTGGGCCTCTGAAAGTGAGGAGGGATAGAGATGGTGAACGTGAAAGGCTGTTTGTAACTCCGAAGGGCTGCTAAATGCTAGTCATTATGGACATATATCAGCTCAGGGGAAGGCCCACTGCAGGTGTGGATATGAGCATGCGTCCCAGTTCAGCTCCCCAGGTGGCTGTCCACATCTTCCCCACACCTGACCACCAAACTCACAGGAGTTTGGTAAGAGGTTTTCTTTCCTTTTCTTTTCTGCTCTGAGCTAGCTCGAATGTTGCTTTGTGCAGGCCTGGGCATGAGATTTCTTCCAACCTTCCCCCCCTCACCCCCCCCACACACACCTCCAGCTGTTCTCCTTGACCCCCAGATGCTCCTTCCACCTTCTCCCAGGCAGGGCCAGCTGTTGCCACGCAGGCCACCTGCCTCCTCCCTGGCCTGGATCACTAGTTGGAAGCCAGAGGCCTCCAGGGACCAAGGCAGTTTGCCGAAGGCCCTTGGGGAAGGAGGGGAAATAAGACAAGCACTAAAATTAGATGAATTGTCGAGAAATGTTTTTTTAATTAAAAGTGTAGCTCTTTTTCTATGCAGAGTCTCTTTAAAGACAATTGCACTCCCTGAGTGGCAGGTGGAGAGCTCAGCAGCTCTCCCCAAAGCCAGGGAGGGAAGGGAGGCAAGAGCCAGGAGATGGTGTAACTGGCTCTTTCCTCTTTTAGGGGTAAGAATGCAAAAGGGAGAAACGGGCAGAATGGGGAAGGGAGGGTAGCTGTTAAGGGATCTGCTTGGTGACTCCCCAGGCAGAGGCTCCTGGAGGAGGGGACCAAGCTTGTTGGGGACCCTGAAGCTGGGATTTTGTTTTTCTTTTGTTCCATAAAATTATGCCACCTTCTCAGCCCC
The DNA here is from genome assembly GCF_000147115.1 of Myotis lucifugus. Lineage (NCBI taxonomy): Eukaryota > Metazoa > Chordata > Mammalia > Chiroptera > Vespertilionidae > Myotis > Myotis lucifugus. Next base: position 7,551,083 of record NW_005871092.1, read on the forward strand.
TCTCCCCCTTGCTAGCCCCAACCACCCACCAGCCCTGAAACCGCAGCTGGAACCACCCGCACCTTTGGCCTTGGGGGCCACCCTGGCAGACAGAGGATTGGGAGGGAGGGAGAGAGAGAGAGAAGAGAGAGAGAGTAGAGACAGAGGGACAGAGGGGAGAGAGGGAGGACTTGGTGGGGAGGGGGGGAGTCGGAGAGCCTGCAGGAGAGAAAGACCCTAGAGCCCGGGAATCTGTAGGACAGAAAGAGAAGAAAGAGGTAGAAGAAGAGGAAGAAGGGGAAGGGTGGGGAGGGGACAAAAATGACAGGTAGCGAAGCTGATGGGTGTGCAGCGACTTTGAGAAACAGAAGTGAACCGTCTGAGGGGGCGGCTCCCAGCAAACACGGGGTTCAGTTCATGGTGAAGGTCCTCAACCCGGTGGCGCCCCGGCCCACACTAAGCGCCGGGTCCTCTGCCCACACTGGGCGGCCGCAGTGCACGCGTGGGGGTTTCCAAGGGAACTGTGGCCCCCTCGTGCCCTAGGTGTGTGGACCCAGGAAGGAGGGCTCAGGCTCTGTGCCCCCCAGGCTAGGAGAGTGTGTCCTGGGGCACCCTCCCAGCTCCCCAAGATTTCTGTCTGCCACGTCCACAGTCCACATCCGTCACCACCGCATCAGGACTGGGTGCGGTGGGGGGGCCATCTCTGCAGGAACTACCGTCTACTTCATTCTCCTGCTCCTTCGCAGTTTCTCTCTGCCAGGAGAGAGACTTATCCTCAAGTTAGAGAAAAGGGAGACCCTGCCTGTTCCGGGCCCTGTGATTGCACAACGTCCAGAATACTGCCAGCTTGGAGATGCGGCTGGAGAACGATGGAAACCAGCAGCCTTAGGAGGCTGGACAGCCAGGGTGTCTGGAGACAAGTTCCTAAACATCGGAAACAGAAAGTGGGAGGTCGAGAGGGGAGGGCCGACACCACTGGGACAGAGTCTAGAGAGGAGACACTCAAACGAGTGGAAGGACCTCGCAGACTGTCTCTCCTGACGAAACCCCCCCAAACCTCATCCCTGGAGAAACCCCCCCAAACCTCATCCCTGGAGAAACCCCCCCAAACCTCATCCCTGGAGAAACCCCCCCAAACCTCATTCCTGGAGCGCAGGGGACCAGTGCCCTCCCAAGGCCCGAGCTGCCACCCTCTACCCGCCAGTCCCCACGCTAAGACTCAGCTGCTGGGTCTGCCTTCTTTTTTTTTGTTTTAGCTGTTTTTGTTTTCTCCTTCAAATACAAGACAAAAATACACCTCGTTTATCATCATAGATATATATATTTCACTCTCACCACATAAATACAAAACATCCAAAGATCCAAAACATTCAGAACAAAGTTAGTAGCCAGGATTCCGGGACACCTACCCGCGTTGGAATCGCTCATTATTTTCTTCACTAAAAATAATTTGCCTAAAAAAAAAAAAAAGAGGGAACAAAGCTTCCGACGTAAATAATTTACAATAAAATTACTATTTTTAAAATGCTCTAGGCTGGCTTCCGGTGGAGGAATACATTCTCGACACTGGGGTCTGTGGTTTTGGTTAAAATGCGGGTAGCGTGGCTGTGGGGACTGTCCTGTTGCTGCGGCACCAGTAAGGTCCAGGTCTCTGACTTGGGACCAGGGAAACCCTGGGGGTTTAGGGGAGGGATCCTTTCCAACCACCCAGGATGCCTATCTGGACCCGTGGGCTACGGACGGAGGAGACTGGGCCGCGCCGCTGTCCCAGGCTGCGTCCCGCCTCTCCCTCCGAAAAAATTCTGCTCTGAAATCCATCACGGCGTTTCCCCCGCGTCGGAAGAGTTTTGTGAATCCAGGAGTGGGGAGGACTCGAGAGGCACCGGGCACTGATTTGTTTGCAAACCCAGCAATGCTGCCCACAGCCACGCGTGGGGAGGCGGTGCGGAGGAGCGCCACGGAGCCGCGCCGCGCTCTCCTCCTGAGCAGCGCGAAGCTGTAGGCCACCGCCCAGCCACCTTGTAGAAGGTGATGCTGAATTTTCTTCCATTCGCTGCATGGGCTTTTCGTTTTGCTTTTCCCTTTTCAATTGCTGTTTACAAGGTTAACCCCCAGAACTTTCATTTGCACTGCCCGGTGGCGCATTCTCTGTGCCGAGTTTCCTTAGACCTTCCAAACTCCGTGGTGATGAGCATTTTAAAACCGGTTCCACTTCCTCTGGTTGAATGCGGTGGTGATCACTGATTATTGCTGATTGGGTCAAATGTGTTACCCCGGGGTCTGGGAGCCCAGGAGGTGGCTGCGATCGGAGTTTCTTTAACGCGAGAAACCTCAGCAGGATCTGTCCAGCCCGGAGCTGTGTGCGCCCGGCTCTCCGGAGAGGTCCGCAAAGGGGGGACCAGGGGCTCCCCACAGCCCTGGTTTCTCTGGCGAGAGGGAGGAATGGACTCCTTTTTGGTCTAAGGGGACCTGCCAGCTTTTTCAGCCCCTGGGCTCTGCGTGCAGCTTTTCTCTTCCGAATATTCTCAAGACTTTAACCATCAAGGGCGGCAGCGGCCGGACCCAGAGCAGGTGCGCTGTGCTCCGGCCTCAGAACCCGCCTTTGCCCTCCGGGGCCCAGCATCGGTTGGCGCGTCGGGTTGTCTAACTCGGGCCTTTCCCCTAATTCTTTGGATTCTCCTGGATGCAGAGGAAGTTTGGGGGGAGAGGGGATATAGGAAATACAGCCGGCCCTGCTGAGATAAAATTGGGAGAGAA
>NW_005871092.1:7555230-7558590 GCF_000147115.1 Myotis lucifugus
GAACTTTGGAACCACGGGAGGGAGGAAAGTCTGGAGGCTGTGTTGGACTATATCTCTCCACCACCCTCCCCTCTCACTTTCTCTTCTCCCTTGGCCCCCCCCTAGCTGGTGGCCCACCATGGAGTTTGGCAGCTACAGGGCAAGGTGATCCCTGTCTGGATTTTATAAACTGTACTAAGAGGGGTGGTAGCAGCGACACTAGGGAAAAGCGACCGTGCCAACTCAGGCTCAGAAAGAGCATCCGACATCTGTCCTTGGTTCTCAGCTTTCTGTCCAGATTTCGGACCTAGAAGGTTCCCCACCTGCTTCAGGGCTGGGCATAGGGCAAGGGACTGAGCCTCAGCCTGACCTAAGCCAAGCTGGTGCCATGCCCTGGCCAGGCCCCAAAGACCTCTGGGCTGAGTCCAAATAGCCAGCTCCATCGTGGCATCATATGGATTTCAGGAAAGCTAAAGACCTACCTACTGCACGGTTGGCAGTGCTGGCTCCCAGGCCCCTAGATCTGTCTCCCATCCCACGCCTCCTTGGCACAGAAGACAGGGGCCTCCTAGGTGTCTGAGTGGGTGCTTAAGGCTGAGAATGGGGTTGGGTAGCTACGGGCCAGGGGAAGCCTTGCGGGTCAGGGCAGCCGGGTCTGCATAGGCAGATATCAGGAATGTGCACTTTTCTAATCCTAGCTGTCACCTGTGCTGGAGCAGGGGGCTTTGGCCCTAAGCTCTTGGCCCACTGCAGGATGGGCCGGGTGTTGTGTAAGGCTCCCATCCCCAAAGGGGGGTGGTGCCTGGAAATCTGGCCAAAACGAGGCAGCCAAAGCAGGGTGAACATCCGTTCCTTTAGAGCAGAGACAAGCAAGGGATTCTCAAGACTGGGGTCCAGAAAGAATTCCGGAAGGACATATTGGGGTGTCCTGAGCTAGGCCAAGTGAGCAGAGCATGGGCCCTGGAATACTTGAGGGTATGGGGCGGGGTGTGGGTAGCTTATGGAAGGGAAGGAAGCCTCAGACCTTTCTTCCCCACCCTCTCTATCTCCTCCACCTCCCCCAGAGGCTCTGTCCAGAGCCCGCGGAGTTGGTGCGGAAGCGCTGGCTGGGGGCGGTGGGGAAGGAGGCCGGTGCAGAGCTGGAGCGGCCGGGCCCTGGTACTACCTGGGTCTCGGAGAGGTTGAGCTGCCGGGCGAGCTCGGTCCTCTCGCGGCCCACCACGTACTGGCAGCGCTGGAACTCCATCTCCAGCCGGTAGAGCTGCTCCGCCGTGAAGGACGTGCGCGTCCTCTTGGGCCGGTCCAGGTCCAGGCCCTTGGGCAGGATGATCTCTCGGATGGATCCCTTGGCATCTGGGGAAGGGAAAGGATCAGCCGCCAGAGCCCTCTGCTCGCCCTGCGCCTCTCTGGCCCGAAGTTCAGAGGTGGAGGGGGTGGGGGGAGCAAAGACTGTGTATTGGGGAGCCAGGGGCAACGGCCACACGCTCGCGGGAGGGAGAAGCAGGCTTTGCCTTTTGTACCACCCTCCGGACACAGAGGAGGGGGAAGCAATTCCAAACCCGCGCTGGGTCCTCCCGGCTTGGGGGCCTTGACTTCGAGGTCTGGGTCCCCGGTAGCCTAAGGGGCCCCCACACTATCCTGCCCGGGTCGGCCAGGCCCCAGCTCTGGAGCGTGTCGACCGGACGGCGCCCCGGCGGTCCCCACCCCCACCCCTGGGTCTCTTTCCCTCCGGAGCCCGGGAGGCGGAAGGAGGTGGGACCGAGTCCGGCCGGCGGGGCCTGGCGCGGTGCTGGCGGGGGCGGCGCCGGGCCCGGACGGCCTCGCCACCGTGGCCGCCCCAGCTGAGCGCACACCGCGCGGCAGAGCCGGGCCACGCTGAGCACCGAGGTGGCCTCCGCGGCCCGGCCATGCAGCCCGGCCGCTGTTCCAGGCGGCGTCGGCCAGCCCCGATCGCAGCGCCGGGGCCCTGGGCCCAGCGCGCCAACTGGCTGGGCCGTAGCCCGCGGTCGGTGGTCCTTCTTCCGCGCCCGCGCTCCCCTGGGGTGCGCTCATCTCGCCAGGGCGCGGGAGTCCGGGCTCCCGGCAGGTCCTCCGGGCCACAGGGCGCGCACAAGTCCTCCAGAGTTTCCTGCTCCTTTCCCGGGTCGGAGGCCGCAGCCTGGAGCCTGGGCCCGCCCGTGCAGACCCTAAGCTTCCCCCGCAGCCCAGCGCTGGGCTCTCGGGGCTCGGAGGATAGCGGTCCCCGGAGAGTGCGCGCCCCAGGGGCGAGTGCCCATCGGGCCAGCCGGACCCCGGGAGAGGAAGGCCAGCAACTTTCCCCGAAGTCCCAGCCCGCACCCCGTCTCCGCCCGCCGGGGTGGGTCTCGGCGCGCAGCTCGGGCACCGGAGTCGCCCCCCAAGAACGCGCCCCGCAGCCCTGCCCATCCCTACCTCGCACCAGGATCCGGCGGCAATAGTCCGGGTCCGCTGAGGAATTGGATTTACTTTTGTTGCAATCTTCCGCCGCGCCCGACGCCGAGAAAGGCGCTCTGCGGCTCCTTGAGGAAGGCGGCGGGGAGGTTCCCCTCCGCGCCCTTGCCTCCCGGCTCTCCTTGTGCGCGTTCTTGGAGACCCGGGCAGCCTCTGCGTCCGAGTGGCACCGAACGTCCATTTTGTCTGGTTTCCCGAACATAGGAGAGGCAAAAGCAACAAAACAAAAAAAAGAAAGAAAGAAAGAAAAAGAAGAGGCAGAGTGGGGGGGACAAAACCCCAACAATACGGCCCCTGCGCCCGGCCCGGAGAGCGGCAAAAGGCAGGAATGAATGTCCCGGCGGGGTGGCTGCGGCGGCGGCGGGCGGGTCGGTGGCGGCGCGCTCGCGGAGAGGCGGCGGGTCGGTCTGAGATCCCGGCGGAGCAGGAGCCGCGGCGAGGCCGCCTCGTCACCCGCGTCCTCTGAGCGCGTCCAGTGTCCCCCGCCTGGAGAGCAGGTAGCGAGCGGCGCAACTCCGAAACGCTGAGGCTCCCGCCTGCCACTGAGGGCGAGCTGTAGTGGTCCGGCGCCCGGGGGGACGCACGCTCGCTGTGGCAATTGATTACGGGTAATTTCGCAGCCCCCACGTTTCGGTTACCTCATGAATACACTAAATTGTTTGGATAATATATCAGATCGTAATGGATGGTTTCTGTCCTTGTCCCCAATCAAGTAGGGGTTTAGCCAGTGAATAAACGGAAATGATTGGTCTTGCTTTCAGGAAACACACAATCAAAGACTCACACTTCCAGAAAAACTTTTGGCAAGATGCATGCTGAATGGTTAGCACCATTAGCCGGCGTTATTAACTTTCCCTTTGCCTTTGACCCTCCTGCTCACATACTGGCTAGAGGGTTTTTCTCCACACTCGA
>NW_005871092.1:7561153-7571100 GCF_000147115.1 Myotis lucifugus
CTTCTTCTTTTAGGTAGCTGAGGGGAACCGGCCAGGGCATTTAGCTACTGCCCCTAGAAAGGACGGTCAGGTGGGCAGTGGTGGCCACAGGAGGTCCAGGGCCACATACACATCCCAGGCCACACCAAACTGTGACCAATGACAAAAACCTATTGGAAGTTGGGCCTGGGAGATCCTTGACCCTCCACTCTTACAGGGGAATAGCAGTAACATATCCTATATAATAAAAGCCTAATATGCAAATTGTTCGACTGGGAGTTCAACCGCTCACTATGACGTGTGCTGACCACCAGGGAGCAGCGTGGAACATGGCGGGTGTTGGCCACCCCCCCTCCTCCCATGGGCCCCAATGAGAGTGGGACCACAGTGGGATGGTGGAGCAGATGAGGGGGCGGTGCCAGGCCAAGGGAGGGTGCCAGGTGGGGCTGTGGGGCTGTGAGGCTGGGGGTATAAGCTGGGGCCTGATCTCCGCAGGCCACCCCAAGGGACCCCACCCATGCACGAACTCATGCACCAGGCCTCTAGTTGGGTTATAACTGGGGACTGGTTAGTGGGCAGCCACTTCCAGGTGCATAACCTCATTTAATTTTCTTAACCCCTCAGTCCGGAAGGTAGTAACATCCCAGCCTTAGAGACAAACAGAGTCTCAGAGATGGTCAATAACTCCCCAAGTCATACAGTTGGCAAGTGTGGAATTTGAACTCACTTCTGACTTCAAAACTATTCATGATCTCCTTCAGCTGCCCCCACGTGACTCCATCCGTGATTGAGTTCCAAACCTACCCCTGCTTCGAGTTTTCATCATCTCCAGTGATCATGGTCTAATCATAGATGCAGAGCAGTGACAACTAGGATTACACAACTAGTTAATGCCAGAAATCCTGATAATTAGGCATTGTTTTCATGAATTTTATCCCAACAACAGGAGGCACAATGGAAAGGTGGAGTCTTATTTCTAATAAGGCTATTGGTTACCAGCCAGGAGCATTTCCCTCTCCTACATCACAAGGCTTGGAAGGAATAAAGTGAGGTTTCCTGGGTGCAAACCTACTGAATGAATGTCTGAGCGTCGGAATGGGCTTTTTGGACGCCTCCCCAGCGGGTCTTCCCACCAGTCAGAGTTGGAGGACTGCACCTTTTCAACTTGGGTAAAGTCAAGGGACTCAGCTAGGCTCCCTGAGGGCAGGGAACATCTTTCTTTCTTTGTTTTTATCCACTTACTGGAGCTACAAATGCCATTTACCCAGAGTCTGTTTGTCTCTGTATCAGGACCTGGGCAGGACCCAGGACACACCCTTCACCAAGGGGCCTCACTGGGCCCCAGGCGGGGCTCAGGGTTGGTGCCGTTGACCAAGGTCCCTCCATGTTCCAAGCCCTTGAGGTAACCAACGTCAATAAAGAAAGAGCCAAGCCATAACCTGGTTTTGCTTTTTTGTTATGCGCAGTACTCCCCCGCCCCCCTTGCGACTGGATTAAAATTCTGTGGGCATCCATCCAGAAAAACCATGACAGGTTTCTGAGAGGACGCAGTGGAGGATGGAAGCTGGGGATGGGGATTTCAGACAAGCAGCTGCTGCCCCCAGAGACACGAAAGCTGTGTCCACGGGCAAAGGAAGGAGAGAGCTCAGTCAATTATGTGGATAATCTGAGACAAGCCTGTACGACACAGCACAGGAGGTCACAGGACGGCTCCAGGTGGAAGTGTCTTACTCTCCTGGCTACATTTGCTTCCCTCCCCAGGGCCCTTCCCGCCCCCACATCCCTGCCTGCAGGTGCAGACAGACCCAGAATAGAACTGTAGGGCTGGAAGGAGTTTGCGAGATCAACTATTCCATAGCCTTCATTTGACTTGACAGACGGGGAAAGGAAGCCTGGAATGACAAAGTGACTCGTTAAGGATTAGACAACGAGTTAGTGGGGGCATCGGGGAGACAGCCCCGGTCCCCCGGCTTACAGCTCCCCTCCCGCCACCACCCGGGCCTCCCAGAACCTGAACTCCAGGAATGCTTTCTCTGGGGTTGGGTAAAATGATGTCATATCAATGAACGAAATCACCGTCAGAGCCTTGGGGGTGTTTGTCACCTTCCTGTCTCCGTCCTGTCCCTGCCACAGAAAGCAGGATTCGAGCCGGGACACAGCGCTTCCCTTTTCCATCTTCACTCTTTAGTTCAGAAAGGTGTTGGGGGGCGGGGGGAGAACATGCTGGCAGGAAAGCTGAGGTCCTCTTAGATTGTGAGATTGTGAGCTGTTTGGGGACAGCGTAACTTCATGTTTGAAACATCATTTTTTAAAAAGAACTGCATCAGAGGAGATGACACGACCAGAAATTAAGTTTCTGGAAGAATGAATCAGAGCACCTGATAACAGTGACTAATTAACAAACAGGAACGCCTAGCATTTATAAAGAGATTTTTATCCTGAAGTCACATGTGGTGATGAATTCATCTCATCTAGTTGTCATTATCCCCATTTCACAGAAGGTAGTCAGGGCACCGGAGAAGGAATTGAATTAAGAACTGATGCTGAGCCCGGCTGGCGTGGCTCAGTGGTTGAGCATCGACCTATGAACCAGGAGGTCATGGTTCGATATTTGGTCAGGGCATAAGCCTGCGTTGCAGGCTTAATCCCCAGTGTGGGGCGTGCAGGAGGCAGCCGATCAATGATTCTCTGTCATCATTGATGTTTCTATCTCCCTCTCCCTCTCCCTTCCTCTCTGAAATCAATAAAATATATTTTTAAAAAAGGAACTGATGCTGAATATCTGAAGTGGAAAATGCAGCCATACATCTAGATATTTCTTCTCCATTTCAGCTAAAGACAGTATTAGCCAATGTGCAGACTGCTAAGTCCTGAATTATTCTGACCACATTTCAGGCAAACAATCCCACTGGACTCCATTTCTCAACTTTGCATTTTGTACCAAGAAACTAAATTCTTTATCTATTTTGTACATCGAAGCACCATACAATTTTTGAGCTGGAAGCAGCCTTAGAGTAGTGGTTCTCAACCTTCCTAACCCCGTGACCCTTTAATACAGTTCCTCATGCTGTGGTGACCCCCAATTTCATTGTTACAAATTGAACATAATTAAAGCATAGTGAATAATCACAAAACAATATATAATTATATATGTGTTTTCCGATGGTCTTAGGCGACCCCTGTGAAAGGGTCATTCCACCCCCAAAGGGGTCGCGACCCACAGGTTGAGAACCGCTGCCTTAGAGTGATGTAATACACAAACAGGGTGCTGGGGGCTGCCAGGCTGTCTGACCCATATGTTTCCATCCCAGTCCTACTACTTACTAGGTGTGTGGTTTCCAGGTTGGCTACTTTGCTTCTCTGTGACTCAGTAGCCTATCTGCACAATAAGGTCAGTCCTAATACCTACACAGTTATTATGTAACACTAGTGACCCAGTGCACGGATTTGTGCACATTGAAAGGAAATTACCTAGAAGGTGGCCGGCTGGGTGGGACTGGGTGAGCAGGCCGGACACGCCCAGAAGCCAACCTCCTGCAGTCCCTCCCTGGCTGGCAGCACCTGGGGTGGCGCCCTGGCTCAAAGGGCATTTGCGGAGTGAGCGGGGTCCCTCTGGCAGGTGGGATCCCTCCACCTGGGCTGCAGGGATCGGGCCAAAACCAGCTCTCCGACATCCCCTGAGGGATCCCAGATTGCAAGAGGGCGGTTCTCGGGTGACGTACCCTGGAATTGGGCTCCCTCCTCTGTGGTTCCAGGGTGCGTCACCCGAAAACTGCCGCTGCCAAGTCACCGCAGCTCGGCAGCTCCTGTGTGGAGCATCTGCCCCCTGGTGGTCAGTGGGTGTCATAGCTATCAGTCAGACGGTCAGGCAGTCAGACGGTTGCATATATATATATATATATATATATATATATATATATATATGCTTAGAACAGTGCTTGACACGCTGAGCACTGTCAATAAATATTTATGATTAGTCTCTTTCTCCAAGCATCTCCCCTGTGACCAGCCCTGAGTTAGAACCAAAGGTAGCAAGAAGGAATCCAGAGCCAGACAAGTAACTGAAAAGTCCAGATAGTCGATGACAAAGCGGTTTGGCTTCATACTGATTCAATACCGTAGGACAGTAACAAACAACTGGTATTTATTAAGGGCTTTACGGACTGCTATGATCTCACTTAATTCTTGCAGCAACCCTTTGAGAAAAGAACCATTATGCGTATCCATTGTGTTGGATTTAAAATGGCCATAACCTCTTTGCCATTCCTCCCATTAAGAAGTGGGCTCTAGCCCTGGCTGGTTTGGCTCAGTGGATAGAGCGTCGGCCTGTGGACTGAAGGGTCCCAGGTTCGATTCCGGTCAAAGGCATACGCCTGTGTTGCGGGCTTGATCTCCAGTAGGGGTCGTGCAGGAGGCAGCCAATCAATGATTCTCTCTCATCATTGATGTTTCTATCTCTCTTTCCCTCTCCCTTCCTCTGAAATCAATAAAGATATATTAAAAAAAAAAAAGAAGTGGGCTCTATTTCCCCTCTGCAGAAGTTAGCTGCTTTGAGACATGCTTTGATCAATAAAATGAGGTGGAGGTGACGCCGTGTCAGTTCTCGGGCTGGGTCTTAGCCTTGGTCGCTTCTCTTCTTGCTCTCAGAACCCAGCTGCCATGCTATAAAGAAGCCCATCTACACGACTGGAGGAAGAGAGGCCGCATGGAACATTGAGGTGCTCCAGCTGAGAGCACCAACTTCCAGTCATGAGAGGGAAGCCATCTTGGAAGCTCCCCCCGCACCGCGCCCCCTCCCCCCCACCGCTGAACTTCCAGCTGAATGCAACCTGGTAAGGGACCAGACAGTATCATGCAAGGCATGTGAGCCAACCATGCTGAGCCCTGTTTAAATAGAAGAATCTTGAACAACTATATGGCTGTTGTGTTTTATTTCTTTTTTTAATATATATTTGTTATTGATTTCAGAGAGGAAGGGAGAGGGAAATAGAGATAGAAACATCAATGATGAGAGAGAATCATTGATCGCTTGCCTCCTGAACGCTCCTCATTGGGGATCAAGCCCGCAACCCAGGCATGTGCCCTTGCCCGGAATCAAACCTGGGACCCTTCAGTTCACAGCCATACTGGCTAGGGCATGGCTGTTTCGTTTTAAGCTACTAAGTGTTGGGTGTGTTTGTTATGCAGCAGTAGGTAACTGAAACACCCATATTGCAGGTGAGAAACTGAGGCTCAGAGAGGCTAAATAACTTTGTCCATGGCCTCCCGGCTAAGAAATGGTACAGCATGGATTCAAACCCAGAACCAAATCCATGATCTTGACCAATGAAGCATATAGCATCTCCTATAAATAACCAAATTCTAAAGAATAATTCATAGGTTTATTTCTGTGCTTTATCTCAAACATTACACAGTGTGGGCTGGACTAATAAAAGCCATAGCTCGCACATTCACTCTTAAAACCGTAGCGAATAGAGGTGTTAAGGCTAGAAATGGAACAAGGATGGTCTTTGCCAAAATTGTCATCATTTCTTTGAAAATCACTGGGAGGTGGCTACGATGCCCTGAATCTCTTTCTCTTTAGAAAACAAAGATGCAAATAAACACGTTCTGTTCTCGCCTTCGGGAAATGAGCTGTACATGCACACAGAGTGTGGTGAATGGAAAATGGCAACAGGTGGCTGCTGGGCTCTGAAATTCTCCAGGTGAAGCATTCTGGGAGGAGGAAAAGCAAGATTGCTTTTATGACAACATTTTCTGGGTCACAGAGAACGTTGAGGTTTTCCAGGAAACCTGGCTTATAAATTTGTATCTTTCTAACAGGAGTGCATTTGTGTTTCAAAGCATCTCTAAACCCATCATTTTCTAAAATTCCTTACCGCCTGAAAAGCTGCTGGAGCCATTTAGTCAACAAGCAGGTACTGATACCTCCTTCCAGCTTCTCTAAGAACTGCCCGTCTCAGGGCTGCAAAGTGTTTTCATTTCAATGCGCAGGAACATTTGCCCGGAAGTCACTCATTCTACAAACCTCGCCGCATCCAGAAGACAGCCAGAACCAAAAAGGAACAAGGACAAGGCCATTGAGCAGTGAAAATGGGTGTGTCGCAGACGCTGTAAAGGACAACCTGGTTCTTTGCTCAGAGGAGGCCTGCGCAGCCCCTCATCCAAAGCCCAGTTACCCCTATTTTAGACCCAATTCTAACAAGCCGAAGGCTCCCACTTCCTCGCTGCGGACGAGAGGCAGCAGACAGGAAGGGAAAGGCTTGCTGGAGGCGGGGACACTGATCACAGCGAGCATGTCCGCTAATGAAAGATCTCGGAGGGAGATAGAAAACAAACCAAGTCGCTCAAGAATACCGCCATCTGGAGTGACTTTGCTTGGACACAAGTAACCATACCCTCAAGTGCTCTTGATGTCATGAAAGAAGTAGAATGCCATGCGACAATGAATATTCAGGGACACGACCCTCAGAAGATTAGGGGTGGGTGAGTGGGAAGAGATCAACCAAAGAACTTGTATGCATATATGCATAACCCTTGGACACAGACAGTGGGGTGGTGAAGACCTGGGGCAGCGGGGGAGGGGGTGGGGGTGGGGGGAGCGGGGACAGGGGAGTGGGCCAGAAGGGGTCAATGGAGGGTGGGAGAGGAAGGGGACACATGTAATACTTCGAACAATGAAGATTTAATTTTTAAAAAATTGCAATTTTGTTTAAGAAGGCAGGAAAGCACATAAATCCTTTGAGAAACATTTCAATGTAAAATAAACTTAGAAGAATCACACACGTGTCCCACCTTCTCCCTGTACAATAAGGGAGAAGTCACTGTTCTGTTGAAAGGCTACACTCCTTCACCACTCACAATTGGAAGCTGGCTGCGGTGAGACACTTAACACAGGAACACGGAACTGAGCATGCGTTTGCAACATAGGCAAGGGGTCAAGAGAAACAGAAAGATGAAATGACCCATCCAAGGTCCCTCAGCAGAACCATCAGCCCAGGCGAGGAACGGGGCCCAGCGGAGCGGAATGCCTGGTGCCTGGCAGCCTCTCGCGGCATTTTCGAGGGGAGGAAAAGAAAGTGGGAAGGCTATTAGCAAGAAACATCAGCTCCAAGACTTTGTAAGACTTTCAGCTACAACAGAAGCGGAGCACTGTGGTCACAGGGCCACCGATGGCAGCCACTGGCCTTGGAGCCCCGTGGAACCGGAAGTGGAGGGGGACACACTCTCCATGGAATGAATCGATGGTCAGAACTCCCCCCTGCCCCCCGCCCCCCATGAGATGGCAGGGCTGACCTTCCGGAGCGGAGATGTTCTAACCGGCCCAACCCGCCCGGTACTTCTGCAGCACCTTCCTTCCCTCTTCAGAAGCGCTTTGCAAACATTAACTAATGAAACCAGCATGACTTCGGAGGAGAAAACAGCCTCTGCATTCTGTTTGAGTTCTCTGAAAAAACTAATAAAATGAAGGCCTAGCGTTCCTGAAGAGGAGCGCACAGAAGCATAGACAGCGTTCGTGAGGGATGGAATATGGAAGCGGGCGGTGACAGCTGGCACCCCCAGAAGCTGTGCGTGGCAACCTGTGCCTCTGCGCCTCACCGCAAACTGACCGAGTCCAGACCCCTGGGCGCTCTCGTTTTGCAAGCAGCCCGGTGATCTGTGGCTGGCTGGGTCCCCTCTCCCTAAGGTTCTTTCTGGGCAGAGCTTGCCTGGGCCCCTGGGCCAGGGGAGGCCGAGGAAGCCCTCCTCGTGGGCTAGCTGAGCCTTGTCCCCGTCTCGACAGAAGGGGCCACATGAAGAGGAGCGGGGAGCAGGTGCCCTCCTGGAGCCGGGCGCGGCCAGAGGCTACTGGTGCAGAGCAGGACACTCAGCCCCCCGATTCCAATATTGGGGTGCTGCAGCCCAACGTCTAAACCCTTAGGAACAGTCAAAGTCCTGCCCTGGCTGCTGTGGGGCTCAGCGGGTTGGAGCATCATTGCATACACCAAAAGGTTGCAGATTCAATTCCAAGTCAGGGCATGTATAAAAGGCAACCAATTGAGCTCTCTCCCCCCTTCCCCTCTCTCTAAAAATCTATAAAAACGTATCCTTGGGGGAGGATTAAAATATATATATTCGTAGTCTTGAGACTAGAATGCTTTCTCCCACTGCATTCTTCCTCTGGACAAAATATTTTGCCTGTTTTCACACTCTGTCGCATTTTTCCTAAAAGGGAGACATTGTTACTCTTGGGGAGGAAACTGGAGGGAATCGGGTGAAAACGCACATGGGTGTTGGGCTGGTCATAGAAGAGTCCCTGGGCTTCTGCTCTCCGCTGGTCCTCATCTGACCGCAATCCCAAAGAGCAGCCCACGGCGCTGGCCACTCCATCACCTGCCTTTCGATTGTTCTTCAATGGCTGCAAGTCCCAGTGGCTCAGAGGAATAGCCCTTCTCGGGAGAATGTGTTTGTATAGCTGGAAGTGGAAGCTGGAGGAAAAGAGGATGGAAAGAGGACGGGGTGGGGGTGGGGGGTTGGGGGGGAGCTACACTATTGCTCCAACTGAGTCACTAAAAAGCTGAGTGACCCCAGGCAAGACCCTACTCCAAGTGGCCTTCACTTTCCTTTTTGCTGAAGGAGGAACAAGACAGCATCTGTGACCTGCCAGGAGCCGGTGGTGGTCCCAATCCTCAGATTCTGTAGTTACGCCTGGGAAGCCCCGGGGAGTTGGGTCGGTAGGCAAAGGCTGCTTGTTTTATGGCAGAGGCATCATCCACATTATATGAGTGCTGCTGGGGATTCAGACAAGGCCCCAAGCAAACAGCAGGTAAGTCACAGAACAGTAAGCCGAGCGTTCACCGGCATGCCAGCATGGGTTGGAGCAGAGGCTGGAAACCTGACTCAAATCCAGCCCGTGCTTTCGTGTTTTGTTTGGTCCTCATTGTATTTTTTTTAAAATCTGAGTTGATTGCAAATTTTTTTAATTGCAAATATTTTAAAAATAAGGGATTTCACCTAGAAACTTGACCTGCCAGATTCTCTTGAAAAATGAGATGGCCTGATTGCCCTGGCTTATTCCCCATCAACAACCAGCTGGAGGTGAGAAGTGGTGGCCCTCCCTGGATGCGACCCATGCTCCCCAGGTCCCTGCCAGGTGGGCCCCTCCATTCGTGTGACCCTTTGGGGCTCGGAGGCAGCTGAGCTAAGATGCTGATGTAGGGAACAGATGTGTCAATCAAGCACAGGAAGCTGGGGTGCAGGCTGCCACGGCTCCAGGAGCTAACAAAGTGGGGTTTGTGCCATCCATGGAGTCCTTAGGACGCTGAGTCACACAGGGAGCTCCCAGGTGGGGGAAAGGACCCTGACACGGTCTGAGCCCCTCCTTTTTTCTCCCTAATTTGAATATGCAGCCACCACGAGGCCTAGGAACCTAAGAGAACAAATGCCAGGCAGCTGGTGAGAATATTGAGAACAGCCACATTCACCCTGCGAGAGGCCAGCAAGAGCTTCCACATCGGTCCTCCCCACTCTCTGTGCCACCTTGTAGATGGGGAAACTGAGGCACAAGATCCCAGAGTGACAAGGCGGTAGGAAGCAGAAATGGAGACAGGAGACCAGCCTACCTTTCCTGCTCCAAAGCCCGCGTTCCCTCTCCCAAACCCAGCGAGTTTGTGCCTGAGAATGCAGGCTGGTGTTTGTTTGTTTGTTTTAAAAATATATTTCTATTGATTTTAGAGAGAAGAAGGGAGAAGGATAGAGAGATAGAAACATTGATGAGAGAGAAACATCAATCAGTTGCCTACTGCATGCTCCCTACTGGGGACCGAGCCCGAAATCAAGGCACATGCCCTTGACTGGAATTGAGCCCAGGACCCTTCAGTCCACAGGCCTACACTCTATCCACCGAGCCAAACCGGTTAGGGCTGCAGGCTGGTGTTTACCCCAGCGGATGGGGAGCAGAGAGAGAACATGAGGATGTGTCCATGGAT
>NW_005871092.1:7571212-7574696 GCF_000147115.1 Myotis lucifugus
AGGATTAAAGACAATGAAACCAAAACAAACCGTGATCTGGCTGTTTACACAGATCAGTGTACTCGAGAGTTAACTGAACATTCTAGTTAGAATTTTCTTAACAGAGCATAATTGTTGGGGGGCCGAAGGGGAGGCAGGAACAGGATAGGGGACTTTGGACTGTCCAGCCCAGTGGCTATAAAATGAAGGGACACCCTGCAGCACTAGCACATGCACTCTGGTGGGTGTTTGGAGGAGAGGAGAGCAGGGTAAGGAGAGACAGAGAAAGAACATGGGCCACGGAGGGAGAGAAGAGACAGCTGACGCTGGGCAGGCAAGCAGGGCCTGTTGACAAACTTGAGAAGGACAGTAAAAGCAATGGAATCACCGGGACCCAAAACACGCCCAGAACATCTGCTGGCTTCTCCCTTGCTTGAACACACTGGTGTTTCTGTGCAATTAAAAATGGGACTCTCTCCCGGCCCATGTGGCTCAGTGGTTGAGCATTGACCTATGAAACAGAAGGTCACAGTTTGGTCCTGTTCAGGCCACATGCCTGCGTTTCAGGCTCGATTCCCAGTAGGGGGCATGTAGGAGGCAGCCGACCAGTGATTCTCTCTCATCACTGATGTTTCTCTCTCTCTCTCTTCCTCTTCCTTCTTCTCTAAAATCAATACAAATATATTTTTTTAAAAACGGGACTCTCTCCTCTTCAGACTCCCTGCCCAAGCCAGACTACACATCGCATAGTCCCTGCTCCCAGCCTGTCCCTTCCTCCTCGGTCCCTTTGCAGCTGCCTCCCCAAGCCACCTCTTCCTCCAGGTGACATTTTCTTCCCAGATGTCCTACTTGGGAGTTCTAAAATTTTTGTATGATTGCTGTCATTCACTAAAATTGACAGAGCCTGCTATTACAAATACAAATAGCTGATGCGAATATAGTATCCTAAGAGCCTTACATGTTAACTCACAACTCCCCCAGGCACGGACTATTATCAGCCCATTTCACGGTGAGGAAACCGAGGCGCACTGACACTAAGTGACGTGTCCAAGGCAGCCAGCTAGTGATGGTGGCGTGGCTGTTGGTCAGCTCAGATCACCATAACAAAATACCACAGGTTGGGTGGCTTAGCCAACAGGAACTCTCACGGTCCTGGAGGCTACAAGTGCAAGATCAAGGGGCAGTCAGGGTTGGTGTCTGGTGAAGCCTCTCTTTTTAGCTTGGACAGTCCCTTCCTCTCTGTGTCCTCACATGGCCTTCCCTCTGTGCTCCTGTGGGGGGGGGGGAGAGAGAGAGAGAGAGAGAGAGAGAGAGAGAGAGAGAGAAAGAGAGAGAGAGAGAGAGAGAGAGAGAGAGAGAGAGAGAGAAAGAGAGAGAGAGAGAGAGAGAGAGAGAGAGAGAGAGTGAGTTCTGGTATCTTTTCCTCAATCTTGTCAGATTAGGGCTCTACACTAATCACCTCATTTAACCAGGCTCTGCGGGGGATGTGAGGACGACTCAGATGTGATCCTGCCTCCCAGGCATGTCCATCTAGCAAGGAGGATAAGGAGGGTCCATGATGATCTATCATACCTAGAACGTGAGAGTTCCATTAGAGATTCTGATAAAACACCGAGACACAGGAGTGTCTACATCACAGTCGCTGTGGAAGCATGCATATCCACCTCCATAGCTACCCATCATGCATAGAGAACACTCCACACTCACAGAAACACCTTCACATTTACCCACATAAGTGCCCCATGAAGTATGCATAACAGGTGTGATGGCTACTTAGGTTTTCCATGTGAATAAATGCGGTGCTTTCTGGGTTAGGACCCAACCAGGAGAACTGGAACCACACCATGCACAGCCCTACCCTTCCCTGCTCCAGTGACCGGCGGGGGGCGGGGAGGGGGGAGCTGCCAGGACATGGGCAATGGCCATGGAGAGAAGTGGACAGACTCGGGACACAGTTAGAAGGTGGAACCTTCAGGACCTGCTGTTGCATTGAGTGCGGGGGTGAGGGAAGGAGCAGATTCAAGGATGACAGTAAGATTTGCAGAGAATAGAAAAATACACATCGAGCCGGAAAACAAGACGAAGTTCTAGTTCAGCTACTAAGGCTCTGAGGTGCTGTTTAAGTCCTTCTCTAAGACTCAGTTTTCTCATCTATAAAATAAAACCATTTAGACCCATTAACTAAAGTCCTTTATGTATGAATATGTGTATGCATTTAATGTATACCAACATTTATAAAAAGGAGGTAAGACATTCATTTGACCACCTCCTCCACATACGACACATGTAACTAAAGGCTCTTTGAGCCCCCATTCCCATGTACCCCTTATTTTTTCCACCTACCCCAGATGGGACCATGCTATTGGATTGGGCATTTGTCATCTTTAGTGTCCTTTCAAGGTTTACTAAAAATTGCTATTTTCCTGCACCTTATGATTTAACAATGCCTCTCACTTTTTTTTGTGTAGTTGATTTGTGATCGACAGCAAGCTTCCACACAGACCATCTCGTGTGATTTCCTACAAGAGGGGCTGCCCATGGAGAGAGGATTAGCTCCACTTTCAGATGAACGAAGCCAGGGTCAGAGTGCGATATGCCATTGCACTTACTATCTTTTTTTTTTAAATATATTTTATTGATTTTTTACAGAGAGGAAGGGAGAGAGATAGAGAGTCAGAAACATCGATGAGAGAGAAACATCGATCAGCTGCCTCCTGCACACCCCCCACTGGGGATGTGCCCGCAACCCAGGCACATGCCCTTGACCGGAATCGAACCCGGGACCCTTGAGTCCGCAGGCCGACGCTCTATCCACTGAGCCAAACCGGTCTCGGCTGCACTTACTATCTTGGCCGTGCTCGTCACATCCCATGCCTTGCTTTCCGCTGCTAGTTACCTTTTCATGCACATTTGTACCCATAACTAGACTATAAGGTCTTGAGAGCAGGGACGTTGTCCCTGAACCTGTGGCCAGTGTGGGGAGGCTACAAGGCTCAAGCTTCAAAGACACAGTGATGAGGGGAGAGTAGCCCACGTCTGAGGAGGCTTCACAGGTGACACGAGATAAGGACGTAGGAGAGGAACAGGACAAATGGCGCCCAACGGAGTAATCAAGAAAGAGCTTTAAAAAAAGAAAAAAGTGCTTGATCAATCAGAACCCATGACAGAGCATACGAGGTACAATTTTGCTCCTACAAGCCAACCCTCTGATGTTTTAAAAGCAAAATAAGGACATCTTCAGAATATTTGTAAGAAACTATAGTGGTTATAAATGTATAACCCAAACAGACCAGTTCACTTGCTAGCGTAACCCGGGACTTCCTGCAAATATAACACAGGTCTAGTAAAATACAGTGGATCATATGACAAATCAATCATGTAGTGTCAGAACAAGCACGGCCCTGTGAGTATAACATTTCAGAACTAGTAAATTTAGGGCTAGGCAACTTCCTGAAGAGTATTAAAGAGAGCCATAAACTTAAATGATGTCCCACAAAACTGGAGG
>NW_005871092.1:7574796-7580062 GCF_000147115.1 Myotis lucifugus
CCAAATTTTGTTTCATGGAACCAAAGATTAGTTGCCAAAGACCATAGCAGAAAAAGAATGGCATCTGACAGAAGAAAAATGTCCCAGGTTTACACCTCACTAGGCTCTCTATCCGTCTAGGGCAGTGATGGCGAACCTATGACACGCGTGTCAGAGGTGACACGCGAACTCATTTTTTTGGTTGATTTTTCTTTGTTAAATGGCATTTAAATATATAAAATAAATATCAAAAATATAAGTCTTTGTTTTGCTATGGTTGCAAATATCAAAAAATTTCTATATGTGACATGGCACCAGAGTTAAGTTAGGGTTTTTCAAAATGCTGACACGCCGAGCTCAAAAGGTTCGCCATCACTGTTCTAGAGAGCTACCTAGAATCCGTAGTCTGTGAACCTAGACTCTCCATTTACCATTTCTGAGGGGAGAGCAGCCTGTGCCCCTTTACTTTCTATTGCCCCCTTGAAGCCTGGACTCTGGCTCTTGATAATGAACAAAGCAAGGACGAGGAGGAGGAGGAGGAAGGAGGAGGAGGAGGAAGAAGAAGGAGGAGGAGGAGAAGAATCATTGTGACTGGAAAGACTTGTGATTTGCAGAATGATTAACCCAAACAGACCAATCAGATGAAGCTTCGCTTGTGCACGACAAGTCTCCTGTGATCTGGGAGTAAAACACGTGACCACAGTATTCCCGGAGTGGACATTCTTTCTAGTGACAGGGACAGGACTAGGAAGAACCACAGTGCTGTCCATTGTACAGACAGAGTAATGATGCTCACTCATGTTGAGTGCTGAATGTTGTCACTGAGCTCCCTAACAAATAATAGAGCACCATCACTTCTATTTCCTCTATTCTTAGGGATAAGGCAACACAAGTTCAGTGTGCCTAGCAACTTGCTCAGTCACCGAGGGAGAAAATGGGGAAGCCAGGATTCAAACCCAGGTCTGTCTGCCTCCAGACATCCAGCTCCTAGGCATCCTGCCAGCTCATCTCCCACAATGGCTCTCTCCTGCTCTCCAGTAAGACCTGGACTCTGAATTTTCTCTACTAGGTTTGCACAGATCCAGCCGCTGGGGCTGCTAGAGACAGGGGCTATGCATTACCATCTCAGAGCAAAGCAAACCAGCATGTGACCTTGGCCTCATTAGCATGAGGCTTATTCTCCTCAGGTAGCCAGTCTTGGCCAATTACCCTTTTATTATAAGCAGCTGTTACATTTGTGCTTCCCAGGTTATTCATAGCTAAACACGAGTAATAACGTGATAGCAGCTACCGGAGTGATGCTGACAACTAGCTTGCCTCAAGTCCAAGGGCGAAACACAGTCTTAAGTGTCCTACTGACTCCTTAGCTCCAAGACAAACAAGACTTCCTGCCATTAGAACTGCCTTCAGCTACAGAACACCCTCTGGGAGAAACCGCTCAGGGTCGCAGGCCTGTGTCGGTGTCTAGGGAGAAAGAAGCTATGGTAGGTCAGAGGGTTTCCTTCCAGTCTCGTGGGTTTGGTCTATTTTTATGGAAAATCTCAACTATGATAAGAGAGCTCCAAAGAGTTAATGTTCATCGTGTTATTCCTGAATGTTAGAAATCGTGACAGGTCATAATATCACACACGAACACACACATATTTACTTATATATCTAAAAAGAAGGAACTAGAAAGGAAACACCTTGGCCCAATGGAAAATATCTGACATCCTGTGGCTTCTAACCTTTTGGGGTTTGACATTCAACATCCCAATATTTACAAACCTTCCAGGGGTTGGTATTCAAGAATACAAAACAAAAAGATAAGACAACTGTACGTCCTCTCTCGCTGATTTAAATTATAGAGCTCGAGCAAACCCTCTTCCCTTAGCCATGGTGTGATTCCTCTTGATGGAAAACCCAGTTTCTGGGCTATTTCTCCGAGAATGAAATTACAAAACACAAGATAGCAGACGGAAAAAAAGAGAACACTGTCACCAGGTATCCCTGCTGGATATCAAGCGACTGGGTCAGAAACTCAGTCGGAAACTCGAAGGAAGAGCAGAACAAGTCCCTCCCGCCTAGGAGGCCACACAGAGTATTGTTTTAGTTCCGTAGGAGATAATGACAATGGAAGGGAACATTGTCCCGCGTAATGGTTTCCTGCTGGTGGGGAAATGCAGAGGCAAAACTGAAGTGTTCAGCAAAAACAAACAAGGGGCTGAGCTGCTACCTCCTTTTTTTAAAGCAACAACTGATCCTAAAACGATGCCCCTCACAGCAACTTCCATTCTGTTATGGAAGTCTTGCACCCAGAGGTGCCTCTGGGCTGGGGTGATGCTGCGTTGCGGGCTGGGGTACAGAGGCTAACCGAGCTACTGGCTCTACTGTTGCTAAACTGCTTGCTTCGGAGATGGGCTTTGGGGACCATGTTGCATTTAACCAGCCCCTGGACAAAACAGGCTTCCCCAAAACAGTCACCACAGTGAGTCAGTACGAGAGCAGACCTCCCCGCCTCCATACCTCAGTCTCCCGCCACCCGCTGTACAACTGCTGATCACGCGGACATACTTTGTATGAGTCAAGTTCCATGTTTGTTAAAGAGAAGACATATTCTATCGTATTAACCAGGGATGCCTGAAGAAGAAAACCAATCACCCATCCATTTGACACAGAAAGTCGGTACCTTCCCATTTCTTTTTCTTTTGTTCCTTGTAAAATAATATTACATGTAGAGACCCTCTCATGTGCATCTCAAAACATCATTGATATCAGATACAAATCGAGACGTGATTTAAAATTAAATACAAAGTAATCAATAGCCTTTCACATTGGAAACAAAAATAAAGGAAAACTGAGGACCCGCTGGCTCGGTCTCTCAGCCGCTGCAGCTTTTGTGGCGCGCGCCTCTGAGGCAGGACCACACAGACGAAAAGCGAAAAGCGCCGGGTGGACGCGGCTGGCTGGCGGTCTCCTCTCTGGCCACAAACGCCTACCAGCCCCGGAAAGCTGCGTGGCATTCCAGAGTTGAGGTCCAAGCCATCTTTGCTGTGAATGAGACACTTTACAAGCCTGTTTTTTTTTCTCGGGGGAAAAATTTTTTGAATTGGATAAAACAAATGGAAAGCAGCTATTAAACAACAACAAAACCAACAACTCCTGTCCGGACTGGTGATTGACTTGCTTAGACTTCTCTTGGGCAAGTATTTCATGTCCTGATCTCTGCCTCTTCCTCTGCAAATTCTCTCTCCATGGGACATGGAAACACTGGTTGGTGCTGCTGGAGTTCTGTTCATGTATGTCAACAAGAGAGTTATTTCATATCGGCTGCCAGGGTGTCCCCGGCACCTTTTCTTTTCCCTCTAAGATCACATTTTCCTATAAAGGAGGATGCCAGATGGAGAGTGAGAGGATCTAGGCATTCGGGGTCAGACACACAACTTTTTGATGTTTCCCATGACCACCATCTATCTTTTATTGTGTCACTAGCAGAAAGGGATCCTGATCTGAACACCCATTGGAGGGTGACAATTTACATTTGTATCACAGTAATTACTCTGATGTTTTTAATTTAAAGACATTCTTTTGGGGGGAAAATTTTAATAATGGAAAGTTTTTTTGCCCTTAGTTACCTGCCTGTGATGATCTCATTTTTCTCTCTCACCTTGCTGGGTTGGTGAGGGCTCCTTGGTTCATCGATATTCCAGTGGGTGGTAAACAGCATCAGTTAATTGTGAAGGGACTTTGGGAATCTGGTCAGTCATGGAAAGAAATGGGGAGAACAACACGCAAGGGAAGCTAGTTTGAAGCATAGGACCTAAAGTGAAAGGGGGGCGGGTAAAGATTATGTAAGGACAGAAAAAAAACCCAAAAACCTTTAATTTTAAGATCCAGTTGCTAAAGGACAAAAGGAAAGCCTAAGAATTTGGATTAGGTGGACTCAGTTCAAAGTTGTTATTTACACAATGGGAAGACACCAACGCCAACCGTTGCTCGGGGTGTCCCCAGGTACTCAGGGCTGGCCCCACGAAACGAGGGACAGAAAGGGGGTGATGACTAGCAACAAACAGGAGGGTGCAGGGACACTTTGGACAATTCCGATCCCCCTGCCTCCGCGTCCTCCATATCCGAGTGCTTCGTGCAAAACGAGGGACTGTTTTGAGTGTTGTCTCTATCGCCCGCCCGGGAGTCTGGCCAGGAGTTTCTGCATTTCCCCCATCCTGTCAGCGCGCTCAGAGTGTTTGCTGGGTAGTAACACTGATCCCATGTCCCAAATCCCCGCCACCCTAGCAGGTGTGGGCTGCCCAAACCTGCATCACTTCAGGACTCGCCAGAAAGTAGGGCTGCCCAGGAATGCACCCCCCGCCCCAACTCTGCTTCAATGAGAGGAAGGTCCAGACACCCAGGAAGTGTTCAGCTCAAAACATCTGGTGGGGAAATTCCTGGTTGTGAAGGTTGTGTCTCAACGCCCCGGGAACATTGTTTCATGCCACAGTCCTCTAAGGAAAGTCTGCTTGGTAAGGGTGGAGAGTTCTCAACCTCAGAGACTATTTAAGGAAACAAATTTAAATCACTTTAATAGACACTGCAAATGCAATTTATGGTCGCTGCAGCCCTCCCCGCCCCGCCCTCCCGAGGACTCAGGCCACGTTGACATGTCCAAGTAGAAACAGTCATCCTTGTGTTCAGGAAGAGACCTCGCCACAATTTGGGGGGAAAAAAATTTTTAAAAAAAATATGGAAGGCATTGCCGAGTCACTTTCACCCGCGCCACGTCCCCTTTCATGCCGCTTCCACATCTCAGAGCGAGGGTCCCGGTCTCCCCGACGGTGTCATGGGTGGTAGATGCGGGGCTGTAACTCCAGGCTACTTCCCCCGACGGGAAGGTACGCTCTGCTCGCCCCCGCCCCCTCCTCCTGTGGCTGAGACCGTCGGAGGAAAAGGTCAAGAAAGGAAGGACGAGGCAGGGAAAACAGGAGGCAGAGGCCGCATTCTAGGGACTGGGATCCGCAGGGACAGGTGCTGAGCTGATGTCAGTCGGGGTCACCTCCCTGCTCCCCGTCCTCCATCCGTGCAATGGGCTGACACCCCTGCGCGGGAGGCTGAGGCTGAGCTCCGTCTTCAGACGCCGCAGAGCTGCCGGAGGCCAGCCGCCCCCCGACTTGGAATGTGGGGGCGCCTCCGGGCCGCGCCGAGGAGGCCCATCCGAGTCCCCCCGCGTCCGTTCCCCTCCCAGGAGCGGCGGGAGCGCGCCGGGGGCTGGGCACCGCCTTCGCCCTCCGTGTATGGGTCTGCGGGGCTCGCT
>NW_005871092.1:7580753-7621721 GCF_000147115.1 Myotis lucifugus
TCCCCCAGGTCCCGGCGCGGACCTTCAGGCGCAGCCCAGGAGCCGAGCGGGGGGGGGGGGGAGGAAGCGGCCCCCGCGCGGACGGCCAGGGAGCGCAGCGGCGCCTCCACCTCCTGAGACCAGGACCCCTCCCGCCGCGACCTCACCTCCGCGTCCCGCCCCCGCCTCGCCCCCGAGGGCACGGCCGGCTGGGAGCCGGCTCCCAGGGGCTGCATCCCCTGCAAGCCCAGAAGCGCCTTCCATCTCCTCCTCCTGGGCCAGGGCCCTAAACGCCGGAACCCCGCGTGGGGAGGGTGGGGAACACCAGCTGTCAGATTCTCCCACCCGTGGGGCCGAGGAGCGTCTCATGGGCTCGCCAGGCTCGGGGCGTCGCCTCCCGCATGGCCTTGAGGGGTAAGTTCCAGGCTGGGCCTCCTGACAGTTTCTGGCCTTAAAAATGCTCCTTCGCTTTCCACCAGGGTAACTGCCCCCTCCCCTTGGAGAAAGAGGCCACGCCAGCGCCCAATGGTAACCCTCTGTGACCCCCAGAGCAGGGCAGGGGCCTGGGAGTGAGACCAGGCAGGAGTTAGAGGCTTCTCAGCCGTCAGAGAGAATCCCTTCCAGCAGGACTGGGCCTAGACTTCATTCTTAAAAACATTAAAAAGGTCTCAATGTGTCCAGTTTGCCTTTTTGCTTCATTTTAAAATATGAGTAACTACTTCTCAGTTGTACAGACAAGGGGGGGGTGACAGTTGGGTCACCCTTTGTCGTGTCTAGTTTGCCTTCATTTCCTTGGTCCCCCCCCCCCAGCTGTCCCCAGGTGCCCACGTGAAATATTTTCCTGTGCAGAATTCTTGCAATAGAATCCGGTTGTTCTGCTGGGGCGGTGCCAGGTCAGCAGAGGTCGGCAGCAGTGGCCGCTCTGCCGGTGACCAGGGCGAGGACATTTCCCACAATAAGGTGGAGTCAACGCCCAACAAGCCAGTGATTTTCATCCCTGTGTCGTGAGCTCGTTCGCTCTCTCCTGAGATTATGACAACAATGATAATAATAACCAGGACACAAACAGCTCTTGAGAAGTCATTTGTAACTCCCTCTTCTGTGAGGTCTCTCTCCCTCTCTCCCTCTCTCTCTCACACACACCCCACCCTGTGGACCTATGCTTTATTTTTGTCAGAGGAGCGCAGTTTTTAAAAATGATGTATTTACAGACTTGCTAATGCCTCCCCAGAAATCCCGTTTATCAGCTTAATAGTTGTGACAGGGTGAGCAAACCAGTTTAAACTGTTAATCGGCCACAGAAAGGGCCCCAGATTGAAGCCTTTCACTTACCTTTGAAAGGCCATAAAAGCGACGCTGTACTTTGGGATGAAATTAGACAGCGACAAAATCATTACCTCGACTTCGCACAATAAAGGCAGCCTTAAAGAGGGGCTATTGATGGTTTCAAATTACATAACGGTGGTTTATAAGTTCTTCCTCCGGGCTCACAGAAAGCAATTTCTACACGCGAATTCTTCCAAGAACAAACAGCCACAAGCATTCAAACACCGGCCGACATGCAGCTGGCTTTTCATTTTACTTACTGCAAAGCGACTATTAGTAAAAAAGAGAAAAACAAAAACAAGAATCCCAGCGAAAGCAGGCCGTGCTCAGAGCGCACCACGCCCAGTTTGTATGTCACCAGTCTCTGGTTCACACTTGGCCCCGTGTTTGACCTCCTGGGAGCGGACAGGCCCAGGCCATGGGGTTCATAGCTGCTCGGGTGCCACCGGGTCCTGTCTGCCCACTGCCTCTGTGGATTTGAAACCCGACACAGCCTCGTCCAGACTAAAAGGAGGGGCATTTCCCAAGCACAGCACCTAGTCGGGGTGGGCTTGGGGCTGGGTGCTGGCACCAAAGGTCAGTCCTTCCACCCCCCACCCATCCAGGGCGGCTCCAAGTTGTCGGAGGATGGGCCTCCCCTGTGTATCAGACCCATCCTCCAACGGATTACTAGGCACAACCAGGTGATCGAAGGCGGCGCTTTCAAAGGTGGTGCCTACGGCTAAGCCCCCTCAAGCCTCACCCTTCAAGTCACCGCACCCTGTGCGCATGGCCTGCACAAACCCAACGGGCACCCAGTGGCCACCGCTCAGCTTCTCTAGGGCCAAATCAAGCGTCGAAAACCCATCAGGTGGCAGCTGTCTACCCATGAAAGACATTCAGGACACCCGCCCTCACTGAGCTGCACGGAGGGAGAGGAGCAGGCCCCCTTCAGGTTGTTATGGGGCCGAGGGGGCTCTTGGGGTCAGGAGCGCTGGAGGAGCAACTTCGCAGTGTGTGAGAGATGGGAGGGGAGTGGTGACCGTGCCTCGGGGCACCACGCTGGGGCTCGGACATTCCCTGCGCAGCACTGCCCCCTGGCATCCGGCGCTGAAACAGCCCCGCTTGGAGGCGGCAGTCTCTCCTGGGATGCCCCGCCAAACCTTTTCTCCTTTTCAGGCCACAAACCCTGTCTGAGCTGTGGGGGCCTCCAGAAAGTCCTCCTGCCAAGCTCAAAGCCTTCCTCCTCCTCCTCCTCCTCAAACACTCACCTCCCAGAGAGAACTGAGGACTCCACGGTCGCCTAAACCGGGCCTCCAACGCGGCCACATCCCTTCTTGACTCCAGCACCCAAGTCCTGGCTGACCTTCACCAGAGATGTGGGGGCTGCAAGGAGTTGCAGGCCCCTGGGAGGGGGTGGGGAAGGCTGTGTACACAGAGACTCGTTTGGGGCTGGGCATGTCCACTCTTTAATGAGCATCAGCTCCCAGGCTTGATTCACTGGCACCCGGGCTTTCCAGAGAAGGAAGGACGCGGGTAGTAAGGCCGGGCTCCTCCTCACACCACGGAGTGGGAGAGGTGGGCAAGGTACTCGGTGATCAACTCCAAGTACAGTGGGGCCTTGACTTACGAGTGTCCCGACTAACGAGTTTTTCGAGATACGAGCCGTCTCTCGGCCGATTTTTTGCTTTGAGTTGCGAGCTAAAATTCGGGTTACGAGCCAGCTTCAGATACCCCACCGCTAGTTGGCGCAGCGAACGTCACAATGAACGCCACAACATCAGCCCAGCATCACGTGTCTCACTCGTTCACTTTAAGATTTGACATACGAGTAATTTGAGTTACGAGCTCCGTCACGGAACGAATTAAACTCGTAAGTCAAGGCCCCACTGTACCAAGATGTGACCCCAGCCAGCCCTTCTCACCACATGGACTGGCCCTGACCTCCCGAAGGTGCTGGAGGAAGATGCCCCTTCTCAAACCGGCACCTGGCATTTGGTGCCCGGTGTCCGCAGCAGGGCAGGCCCCAGGCCACAGCCGGTCCTTCCCACCCCAACTGAATGACTGGTCCCCCGCTGGGGGGTCTAGCCTTGATGCAGAGGTAAGTGTTTAGCCCACTAGACACAGGGAAGGAGCTTGGGCTCTGGAACCAGTGGGGTTGGTTTCCCGCTTGGCCGCCACTGGCTGTGTGACCTTGAGCGGGGGACTCCGCCTCTGCACATCATTTTCCTCGTTCGGTTCTCGGGGGTGTTGTGAGGGTTCATGGAGATAATGTCCTTACCGTGCGGGCACGTGCTCAGCCAAGGTCACTGTTGATGAATGCAGGTGCTGACTGTAGGAGAGTCGCCAGGGGGCATCCTGTCGGTGGGCACCTGGAACACAGCATCCGGGCACCCTGATTTCCAGTTCTCAGGGGCGGGGGAGGGACAGAGCAGTGTCATCCCTGAAGGTTGCCCGCGGGTGGCACCGGGCCTTCCTGGGTCTCTTGGGCCAGGACCCAGACTTTGCCCTCTGGGAGGACGTGGCACGCTTCTCTCAGCTCTGGGAAGCTAGTCATCCTCGCTTAGGGTGGCATCTGGCGGGGACAGTGATGAGAACACTGGGCCTAACAGCTGTCACAGACCCAGGGCGCCTTACCCTGTGCCAGACCCAGGGCCAAGAGCAGTGTATTCGCTCTCCCAGTTCATCGGCGTGACACCGGGACAGAGGGAGTTGGTTAAGTTTTTCAATCTCCATTTCCCCCCGCCCCCGCTCCCCCAGCAGGAAACAGGCTCAGGGAGATTAAGTAACTTGCTCAAGACCACACAGCTGGTAAGTGGTGAAGCAGGATTCGAACCCAGTCCCCCTCCAGAGGTCACGCTCTGAACCCCTGAGCTGTGTGACATGAGAAAGCACGAACTTTGGCTCGTTTCCCACGCACTCTCCATTCCCTAAACTGCACTTTCCTCTTCCCTGCGCTGGCATAAGCGGGGCAGCATGTTCAGGGGGTGGGGCCTCTAGTTCCAGGGGAATTGGAGCCCTTTCTATCCCTGGTTCGGGGCGGAGGGAGGGGGGTCTCTCACTGGAGCACCGCCAGGACGCAGAACAAAAGCCCTGGGAAGAAATCTGTCCCCTCCCTGCAGGCTCAGCTCAGGGTCTGGAAGGAACCCTCCAAGGTCAAAGCTGAGGCCTCGCCTGCAGAGTCCCGGGAGGCGAGGGGACGTGGGGAGGAGCAGGTAGCCTGGATACTTCGGGACCCTTCAGGGTGTCCAGGCCTGGCAGGGGCTCCCTTGCTCCCCACCCTAAAGGGAAGCTGTCAAGGACAGGAACCGAGCCTCCTGCTTGTGGCACCATCACTACGAGGGAGGCCGTCAGCTACCCAGGCCTCTGTGAGTGGACGTGGACGTGAGAGCTCCAGCCAGCGGCTCCCTAGAGCTGTCCCTGAGTCCCCACTCAGCAAATGTTTAATGAGCGCCCACTGGGTGCCAGGCCCTGCACCCAGCCCTGTTCCCCAGTCACTGTCAGGCTGACCTGAGGTCCCTGGTTCTGGGTCCCAACCCCACCCCTCTCCTGGGGCGAACTAAAGGCCCCCCCACCTTAACTCCTCCCCCCCCCACCCCCCAGCTGGTTGGAGTGAGCATTCCGGTGAGGCCCTGTCCAGACCTAGTTGGGTCGCACCGCACTGAGCCCACCTCTCACCCTCCTGCAGCCACCCCGTGGGCCGCGCTGGGCAAGGCGCCCTCTGGCGGCAGGAAGCCAAGCACAAGCCTCACCCCGGGGGCTCCAGGCTCAGCAGCCCTCCGCCCCGTGTCCACTCAGGCTCCCTTCCCGGCCTCACCCGCCCTCCCAGCTCCCACGGAGGTGGCCAGCCTTGTCCCCAGAGGCCATCCGAGAGTGGCTCAAGGCTTTCCACGATTGCCTGGGGCGCGCCGCTGCCCCAAAGCCGGCCACATTCTCCAGCTGTGGGCTGGTCCTCCCTGATTAGAGACCTTAGACGCCAACCCCCTCGCTTTGCCAGGCGCCAGTCCTCCTAGGTTCAGAGGTGAAAGAGAACGGTACACATCTGAGTTTTAAAAAAATAAATGCCCCCACCCAACCACCACAAACACTCGTGTCCACGGCCCATTGCCCGAATCTTAGGAACCGGAAAAACGATTGCCCCACCTTCTGGGCTGTCACACGTGTGCCCCCCACGCCACCTGCCCACGTCTCTGTGCGGAGTAGCTACCTAACCCCGCCAGGCAGACACGGTGGGGAGGGGGCTCCTGGGAACCAGA
Source organism: Myotis lucifugus (assembly GCF_000147115.1). Classification (NCBI taxonomy): domain Eukaryota; kingdom Metazoa; phylum Chordata; class Mammalia; order Chiroptera; family Vespertilionidae; genus Myotis; species Myotis lucifugus. The sequence continues at coordinate 7,586,294 of NW_005871092.1, forward strand.
ATCAGGAGGAAAAGCCCCACAAACCCAGGAGCAGGTGGGAAGCCAGGAGGGCCCATCTGCCCCCAGGAGTCCGGGGCACGTGCACTGCGGGCTCATTCTCTCAGACCCTTGGGAGGGGGTGGGGGCTATGGAATCTCGCTTATTTCTCATGTGGTTGGATGGAGTCCAGTAAGACTTTAGCTAATGAAGGTTTGAAGATGGGATTTGATCAAAGGTTTATAAACAGCTCAAGGGGGAGAGGGAGCCGGAGACCTGGTTATGAGGTCAGCGCTGGGTGTGGCGGAAGCCTGCACAGGTGAGAATGCACCAGGGGCTGGAGTTGGGACGCCAGGGCTCCCCAGGACCTCCCTTGGCCTGTCAGTTTCCTCGTCCCTGTCTTGGGCGGGTTGACCTTTCTCCTGTGCCCTTACAGGGGAGGTGAATGCTGCCAATTCCTGGAGAGCTGATTGATCCCCATCATGTGGTCTTACACGGGCTATGCCCCTTCTGGGCATTTACTATACCTTCCCCTGTGCTTCATTCACCCCACCCACTCCGAATGGTCAGATCCCCCCGTCATATGCTCTTAGAGGACCCGCACCTTCTCTCCACACAGACGTATCACTGTGAAAACTCCCATCTATGCCTGTGGGCCTCAGATTGTCTTTCTTTTGCCGTGAGCTCCGGGAGGGCAGGGGTGGCGGCTGTTTTCTAGTCACTGTGTCCTCCGCGCTTAACACAATGGGCAGTTGCTGAATGGCCACCAAGTGGCTTGTTCTTTTTTGTAGCCAGATTCAGACTCGAGTTTAGCCTCACCCCTCGCCCCTTGCCATTCGCAATCACAGAAGGTAATTCAAAATGCACCATTTCAGTATGTTGTCAAGGAAATTGTCCTCCAAATGCACTCACTACCACGGACGCTGTTCTTGACGTGGCAGAATGGACGGGCTCGCAGACCGAGTTAAGATGCTTGAATCTCACAGATTACTGAATAAGTTAAAAACACACAGTGAGAAGAAGGAGGAAAGGGATTGGGGGGTAGGTTAGCACAAAAGAACAATACGGTGTTGGCAGGTGGAGGAGCTACTTCCTGAATCCTGGGTTATGTAATATGCAGTGTTCGTCTCGCTCATCCCCCTTAAGGAGGTACTGACAAGGACCAGAATTTCGGGTGACTCATGGGACCCAACAGACAGACAGAAGGTGCCAGACCCGAGGCAATGACACACACTTTCAAGCTCACCTGACCTCCCAGGTGCTCCTCCATTAGTCTGCTGAACCATGAGTCTACCTGTGCCCTTCGGCAGAACACAATAGGGACCATATGAGTGTCACCAGTGGGTGGCTGGTTTAGGGGATAACATCAGAGCTGCTCGCCCTGAGGTGACAGGATTGAACCTTATGACTTGTCTCTTTATCTTTCCCAGCTGTACCTAGCACCCTGGTTTGTTCGATCATAAATTCCATTTATTGTACCCATTTTCAACATGCCATGCCGGCTACTGACTTATTCACTGTCCCCGTGAAGTCCGCCTGTGTCCCACAAGGACCTGTTCCTCATCCTCGGGACTAAATACATGCAGTGAATGTTGCTTGTGCTTCATAACCTGCTGATTTGCTTACTACTTATACCTCACACTTCTTCTGAGTTTAATCCATCCCACTTGCTTTTCTTGTCTTCTGCAGAATTATTGAGTACTAGAGGCCCAGTGCATGACATTCATGCATGGGGTGGGGGGGTCCCCTCAGCCCAGCCTGCACCCTCTCGCAGTCCAGGACCCCTTGGGGGATGTCCAACTGTCGGCTTAGGCTCTCTCCCCACAGTTGGACATCCGCTGAGGGGTCCTTAGTGCTGCCGCGGCTTCTGGCTGAGCAGCACTCCCCCTGTGGGAGCACACTGACCACCAGGGGGCAGCTCCTGCATTGAGCATCTGCCCCCTGGTCATCGGTGCGCATCATAGCGACCAGTCGTTCCACCGTTCTGTCAATTTGCATATTAGCCTTTTATTATATAGGATTCTCATATGCTAGAGCACACACACATTAAAGAACACATTTCGTAAATGCCCACAGTGTGCTAAGCAGCATGCCAGGCAGTCTTCGAATGGAAAGACACAATCAAGTAATCCTTACAGTCACGTGACATGTAATCAACACCGGGAAGAGGGGACCTGCTGTCCCCAAAGCATGGGGTGGGAAGTCAGGGGGAGCCTCCCAGAGGGAGTGGCATTTGAGCTGAGATCTGAAAGGAGAGCGTCAGAGTCCTGGGGCTTTCAGAAATTCCTCATAAATAAACATCAAGGTCAACGGCTCCCCCTGTCCCCATTTCGAGTCATAGTTGGCCTATGTTCCATCTGACTTTCCCAGGGAACACCACCCTGTTCCAGTCCCCCAAATGCGCAAATGTTATGTTTTACACAACAGTGAAAACGAAAAACACGTATTTGGCAAAAGACACTGCAGAATAGTGTTTAGGCTTATAAATGCTTCTCACTGGGACCAACAGCCTATAATTAGACTTTAACAACCCAAGAGAGGAGTTACGGGCACGCCGCGGGGCAGATTGGCACCCCTTTCTTCAGGTCTGCAGGTTTGGTGGGTAGATTGGCCCCCGACTTGCCTCCCACAATAACTGCCCTACCGAGGTAAACATGTCACAAACAAGAACAATGAGATCACCCGGAACATAACACTAATACTATAAACAAAAGAACCACCGCCGTGGGCTCTGGTGGAATGAAAAACACAATGTGGACCAACTAACAGAGCGATTGAAAAAACAAATTACTCGGGGCCAAGCTTCTTAGCTCTCCGAACGCAATTTTCTGGAAACGTCTGTGCGATTAGAAGTGTGTTCCTGAAAGGGGCCCGCCTCTGCTGCCTTTTGGACGGCGCTTGCTTCCAGAGCCGAGGCCCTGGACAAAGAAGAAAATGCCCCCACACAGACCCACCTCCATGCTACGCTCACTCATTCCGCCTTATTTTCTCCCGGATCGAGACATGTTTAAGGTCACCGCTTATTCTACATAGAGAGTCCGCAAGCAAACCTCCATCACTGACATTTTCCTGACGCCTCAGGCTTTCCCAGATGCCAGAGCCCTCTGATCGCACGCTATGCTTCCGCCACGAGGCCATTTTCTTCATTTCCTTGAAAAATGTCCACATGGATAACAGAATGCTAGCATTTAGTGCGTTTTGGGGGATTACTTGGCCCTTCTCCTTCATTTTGTCGATGAGGAAAAGGCTCCAGGTGCAGACTGGAGACATGAAAAACCTTGCTATGAAGTACAACATAGCCTTACACAAATAAATAAAAGAGACAGCTCGACCAGCATGGCTCAGTGGTTGAGCGTCAACCTATGAACCAGGAGGTCACGGGGTCAATTCCTGGGCATGGCACAGGCCCGGGTTGTGGGCTCGATCCCCAGTAGGTGGCATGCAGGAGGCAGCCGATTAATGATTCTCTCTCATCATTGACATATCTATCTCTTCAATGATTCTCATCCTCTCCTCTCCTCTCCTCTCCTCTCCTCTCCTCTCCTCTCCACTTCTCTTCTCTTCTCTTCTCTTCTCTTCTCTTCTCTTCTCTTCTCTTCTCTTCTCTCTCTCTCTCTCTCTCTCTCTCTCTCTCTCTCTCTCTCTCTCTTCCTCCCTGAAAAAATAAAATTAAAATAAAGGAGACAGACTTGGGTATCAATCAAGATGCCTGGCTGCTTTCTGGGAATTGTAATTTGCCCTCATTCCAGGAATCAACTTGTCTGACTGGTGGGTGAGTAACCGGTCCTCAATTAGCTTCCTGGTGGCTTGGCAAGAGGGACAGAGGCAGGGAGGAGCCCACTGTCAAGAGATGGAATGGATGTTTTACGGCAGGGTGACTGGCGTTTGTGGGGGAAGAGAGGTTACATTGGCTAGCCAACTCGAACTGGCCCAAGAAATAAAAGGCCTTTATTGGTCACATAACAAAAAAGTTCAGGGGAATACTGGCTTCAGGCATGGTTATGTAGAGACCGATGATATCAGATAGCCACTCTCTGCCTCAGTGGCTCCTCATGGTGACAGGATTGTTGCCAGACCTCCAGGCCTGCATCCTCCCAGATCCAAGAGCTGTGAAGGAGAGCGCTCATCTCCTCATGACCACAGCAGGAATCTCAGTGCTTCTGATGGGGCCATGTACTCATGCCTCTCGGCCAATCACCGCGGCCGAGAGAAAGCAATGCTCCAAATGGTCAAGACCCAGGCACATGCGCATTCCTGGTGCAGGGGACATTTGCATACTGAATGTGAGGAGAGCGGTTCCTCTGTATCCGGAGAAAGCAGAGTGGGTGCCGGGTGGCAAAAACAAAGGCATCTACCATGGATGCGAAACTGGCCACAGGTATTACTTAGAGCATCAGCTTTGCAGTGGCAGGACCAGGCCTCCTGGGCTCTGGAATCCAGGTGATTGTCCAGAGATTCTCCAAGTTCAGGCACAGCTACTTCATCAATACGAAGTGCTGCGATTGGCGTTGTCTCCGCCACGAGCTTGGACAATCAGTCGTTTTTGTTTGGGGACTCTCAGTTCTGTGGATTTGTACTCTGGTTCCTGCTTTACCATAGACTGTCAGAGGCCGGCGAGCCTCCGTTTCTTTATCTGTCTGATGGGGATAATACAATGAAAGTGAACGCTTTTTGCAAAACATAAAATACCACTCTGAGGACATCAGGGCGGATGGGAAAGCGGGGTGGGGGTGGGGGTGGGGGTTCATGCCACAACGCCAACGGCACTGAGGTTCCAGGCCATTTCAGATGAGGCACTACCTAACCCGTGGGTGAGAACCACGGTGGGAGGGGCCTGCTCGTCTCTGAACCCCAATCCTGTGTGTGCTCCACCTCAAAAAGAGTAGAGTTTGGGACCCAGCAGGAGGAGAAAGGGAATGCAAATCTTACTCATGGAGCTAGAACCCAGGTACCTCAGTGGGCATCGCCCGCCCCCCTCCGGTGTGAGTCCGGAAGGTCACAGGAGGCCTGGGGGAAGGAGATAAGATGCAGGGCAGCAGCCCTCGCTGGGCCTGTCACCTGGCTTGGCGAGCCCTCAGAAGGTGCCACCCAGGGAACACCTGCCAGTGCAGGCGAGGGCGGTGGCTGAGGGGTGAACTCAGAGCGGTGGCTGCAGTCACCGCTCAGCCCTCCAGGAGAAGGCCATGGACGTCTGTCTTCAGAAGCCGTCCCAGGCTTCCCCAGGAGCAGCTGCCACTCCTGGCTGGTCAGCTATCCCCTGATGCCCCCCGAGTGCAGCGACAGTGCCTCCGGCCACGTTGACAAGTCCGCTTCCCCACCGGCCAGCTGCCCTCCCTCAAGCCTGGAGCCCGCAGCAGCAGCCTGTGCTGCACCCCAACACCTGAAAGCCAGGGCCATTTGTGTCTGCCTCCCTCCTTGGGTTCCCCCTGGGATTCTGCATCCTCTTTGCAGCTCTGTCTCCAAACACAGAAAAAGGACATTTCTGCATGAGCCCATAACCTGAGCAGGGAGAAGTGATGTGGCATCCTCCCATGGCAACAAGGACGCGAACCTTGGGAGTTTCAACTACCGCCATCAACAGGTGGCTTCCGGCGGGGTTTGTCCGCTCCTGGGACGGAGAATCTTGTCTCCTGGTCCCCCAGCAGAGCCACAGTGCCACCCCCCCTCCAAACGGAGGTGGCAGCCTGCGGTAAAGCGGGGGCAGGTGGCATCAAACAGCCGGACGTCATTTCCACTTTAATTCCGATGCCTGTTTAACTGTATGGCACATCCGTGGCATCACATGTTCACTGGCCGCTTGGAGAGGAGGGAGCCCGAGGGGTGGGAAGGGCGCTCCTGGAACTGCTGGAGGCAGAGTCTGGCTTTAGTTGCGGTTGGAGGACCAGCTCTGAGGCTGAGGACCCGGGCAGGGAGGATCCTGGGATCCCATCTTCCGGAGAGAGCTCTGTAGGCGGAGTTTAAAGGCAGGGCATCGGCTCTGGGGTCATTTGGGTCTGAAATATTCACAACGGAGGACAGCTCTTCTGTAAACTGGCATCATCCCGCCATGCGCATTTTTCACATCGCAGGAGTGGAGTTAAATTGTTAGGGTTTTTACTAATAAAGTGATCTTTGCACCTGCTAGGAACAGCAGACTCCCACCCCAGGAAGCAAAGCCAGACTTGTTCTTCGAGCTCCCTCTGGTGGTGATGAGCAGAATAACCCAGCTCTGTGGGTTTTGCTGGGGCGAGTGGCACAGAGGCCTCCTGAGTGCTCAGTAGGAAGCAATAGGAGAGATGCTCGATGCTCTCCCATGCTCTACCCTCTCAGTGGCAGGGCAAAGGGCCTGCTGTCACCCTCTGCAGGGTGGCCTCCATCTGTTTGGATTCTGAAGAGCTGGAATTCCCGCAGGTGCCCGGCCCTGCTGATGGGCACCAGTGTCGTGGGGTGAATGAGTTGAGCAGAGCACGTGGAAATCTGCTCTGTGTCACTTGATTTCCACTTTCCTGGATTTATCTCAGTTTCTCAACCCGATTGGCAGCTTCTCCAGACCTGAGATGGCATCTTAATCATGTTGGAAGGATGCCTCCTGCCCTCCAGCGTCGAGCGGGGGCTTTCCGGAGTGGAAAGCGTCACTCCACTGGGGCCGGTCACAGGGTGAGCTGCAGTGCGCCTCTGAGGCTGATGCTGCGTGACTGCCCGCCTGTCCTGTGCTGTCTGTGTTCTCACAGGTCTCGACAGAGGGTGGCGGCTTTGACAGCTCATCGTCCCCAGTCACTGCTCTCGGACTGCCAGCTCAGATCCCCGGCTTTTCCACTCATGCCTCTGGCTTGGAGATGGGGGCCGGGAGCAGTGGGTGGGGTTGGAAGGCAGCAGTGGGGTCAGAAGGGAGATGGGCCACAGAGATCACAGCGGGAAGTGCTCATGTCAACACTCAGACATGACTTGCGCCGAATGCTCTAGAAATGCTCCAGCGAGCAGGAGGCTGTCGCAGCAGGAGTACCAAGTATGCAAACACTGGCCCCGGGTCCCAGGCCTGGCTCTGTGGCTCTGGGCTGGTCACCGAACCTCTCTGAACCCAGTATCTTTATTTGTATAACAACCTTGCAGGACATGTTTCCCAAAGATCCTTTTCCAGATCCAATATTCTCTCAATGAATATATACAATTTTATTTTATTTATTTTTAAAATATATTTTTATTGATTTCAGAGAGGAAGGGGGAGAAAAATGGAAATATCAATGATGAGAGAGAATCATTGTTCGACTGCCTCCTGCATGCCCCCCACTGGGGATCAAGCCCACAAACCGGGTATGTGCCCTTGACCAGAATTGAACCTGGGACCCTTCAGTCCACAGGCTGATGCTCTGTCCACTGAGTCAAACCAGCTAGGGCAGCGGTCGGCAAACCGTGGCTCGAGAGCCACATGCGGCTCTTTGGCCCCTGGAGTGTGGCTCTTCCACAAAATACCACGTGCAGGCGCGCACATACAGTGCGAAGTTGACTTAAAACTTTAAGTAAAGTTTATTAAGTTAATTTTAGGGAATGTTGTGGAGTGAAAGAAGATGTAGTGTCGAGGATTGAGAAAGGTATGTTGAGATGGTTTGGACATATAAAGAGGATGAACGAAAGGAGATAGACGAAACAAGTATACAAGACGAGTGTGGATGGGAGAGTTGGAAGGGGTCGACCTCAGCGAACGTACCTCAATCAGATTGAGGACGTTTTTAGCAAAGGCCAGCTTAGGAGTACCCTAATTAAGTTAATAACAATGTACCTACCTATATAGTTTAAGTTTAAAAAATTTGGCTCTCAAAAGAAATTTCAATCATTGTACTGTTGATATTTGGCTCTGTTGACTAATGAGTTTGCCAACCACTAAGCTAGGGCAAACATATATTTTTAAATGGCTGATGATGAGTTTAATGGCCTGGGGACATATGCTACCATCTCCCTGAGGAAAACAGAATCTGCAACTCAAGATTTCGAGTGTGTTCTGCTAACCCCTAAGGCCATCACTGGACACCACTGCCCCCTTGTGGCAGTTAATCTAATTTTGTAGGGCAGTGCTCAGGAATCAACAGTTTATATGGCCTTATAGTCTTGGATTTAAGAGGGGCCTGGATAATGTCCCCAAAGCTTTACTCATCCCTGGAAGGAACAGATGCCTGTAACTAGATGAGATGCCTTAGTCATCCATCCCCTTAATGCCCTGCGCTTACATCAAGACAGTAATTTAGAGGCCATCTTTAAGCGGATTTACAACCAGATTCCCTAAATCCACTCGGAAATCGATTCACAGATTAAAAATTGCAAGCTTCGGAGACCTGTATGCTCCTACTTCAGCGGGGATTCATTAAAAGGGGGAATGGTGCTTCGCCCAGGCGGTACTTGTAGGTATTAAACATCCTGTTTGTGAACACAATCTCTTCTTTTTTCTTTTCATTGAAGTAAGATGTACATAACATAACCAACCATTTTAAAGTGAACAATGCTGTGGCATTTACTAGCAGTACATTCACCATGCCGTGTCGCCATCTAGCTCCAAAACACTTTCCTCCTCCCAAAAGCAACTTCCTGAACGCATGTGGCTGGTCTTCATTCCCCCTGGCACCTGGAAACCACCAATTTGCTTTCCATCTGTGGATTCGCTGAATCTAGATAGTTCATAAAAGTGGGACCACGCAATAGCTGTCCGTGTGTCTGGCTTCTTTCACTTAGTGTTAAGGTTTCTGGGGTTCATACACATTGTAGCTTGTCAATACTCCATGCCTTTTTACAGCTGAATAATACGCCACCCCATCTACAACACATTCCTTTGTTTAGCCACTTGTCCACTGATGGACATTTGCTTGGGGTGGGGGTTAGGGGGTGGGGGTTCTGGGACACACACCTCCCAGAAAATGTCTCCTTTCAGTGCATAGCAGTAGCCCAGGAGGCTAAACCAGTCCAGGTGAACACATTAAAAAGCTTCTTCAAGCCTCACATCTGCTACCGTGTCACAGCCAAAGTCACAGGGCCACACCCCCCTTTAATGGAGAGATGTGATACCCACCAGCTCCACTGGGAGGCACTGCAAAGTCACATGACACAGGGTGGGGATGTTTCGGGGCCTCAGAGGCCAAGAGTAAGGAACTATCCCCAGTGAGGCTCATTCTCTCTTTGTAAGGGGCTGGGCTTCCTTTAACTTGCTTTTTCTAAGTCATACTTACATTATAGCAAAGACAGCTATGGTCTGGATGCACGGGTGTTTGCACCGTGGGACGTGAGAGAACTCCCTGACCACAGACAGCATCAGGGCAGCCAAGTCTCCACTGGGCTCAGACTCAGTGGAGACCTTCTGGCTCCTTTAACCCAGGCCTCTTAAGGAACGCGAATCAATAAGCGGCATAAATTATTCACTGCAAGGGACGCTCTCAGAAATGAACAACAGGCTGGAGAAATTGCCAACAGGGTGTGCGTTCTCTTCAGGGTTTGGGCCTCTGCTCACCTTTGAGTGGATGGGTGTTTTTAACTATTAAAAATTCAGATCTCAGAGAAGAATGCATCTCAGTTGTGCAGAGATTTCAAGGAGACTGAGTTTCCTTCCCAGCCTCTTCTGCAGGAGCAGGTGGGTGCTTTCTGGCTCCGTGTGGGGACGCAGCAGGCACCCGTGTGCTGTGATCTCAGGGCTCAAAGGCCTGTCCTCTGACCACAGAGGTCTTTTCTACCTGTCGGCTGAGCTATGAGAAATCCAGTCCCTCTCCAAAACCATTCCGAGGCCTTTGCCTCAGAATACAAAACCTCAGAGGGTCTGGAGATGAAAATTCAAGTTTACTGAACACCTATTGTGTGGAGGCATCCTCACCCATAAGGTAGATATACTCTTGCTTTATTAGTGTTTTGTTTTTTTTAAATGTATACTTCTTATTTCAGAGAGGAAGAGAGAAGGAGAGAGAGAGATAGAAACATCAATGATGAGAGAGAATCATTGATCGGCTGCCTCCTGCACGCCCCACACTGGGGATCAAGCCCACAACCCGGGCATGTGCCTTGACCGGGAATCGAATTGTGACCTGGTTCATAGATCAATGCTCAACCACTGAGCCATAGTTTTTCTGGGTAAATAATCAGTACATCACAGAACTATAGAACATTAGAAAATAAAGGTTAAAGAAAAAGGAAGAATCCCTTGCATTCCAGCCATCAGAGATCCTCCAGGCATTTCGCTGCGCTGGTCACACATGCATTGGCATCTTCCTGACCCGTCGGCAGCCTTGGGCTGGGGAGACTACTCTGGGGTGTCCCCCTGGCTTCTGAGATGGCAGCCCCCACCCTTTCCACCCATTGCTCTGGCCGACCAACCTCAGTGGCTTCTGCAGGTGTCTCCTCTGCTCCCCTCTGCCTGTTGGAGTTTCTCAGCTTTCAGCCATGGCCCATCTATCGTCTCTGCTCACTCTATTCCTGTTAGGAAGTCTCGTTTCCAACATATACCCTCCGCCCAAACATGGGTCTCCAGCCTCCTTCTCTCTTCTCAGTGCCGCCCTAAAGACCAATCTGCTTCCTGACATTTCCACCTGCATGGCTTACAGGAACCCCAAACTCACTTTGAGAAAAAGTGAGATGTTGACCTCCCTCTTTCAAAATGTGCTTCTCTTCCATCGCAGAATTGGGACCTCTTGACTTGTGATTTGATCTCTTCGTCCTCACTCCTCAGTCAATCTATCATTAAGTCCTGTCCATTCTGCCTGCACATATATGCAATCTACATTCTATCAAATCTAAAATGGCCCTAGCCTGTTTGGCTCAATGGATAGAGTGCCGGCCTGTGGACCAAAGGGTCCTAGGTTCGATTCCAGTCAAGGGCATGTACCTTGGTTGCAGGCTCCTCCCCAGCCCAGGCCCTGGTCAGGGCTCGTGCAGGAGGTAACCAATCGATGTGTTTCTCTTCGATGTTTCTGTCTTTCCCTCTCTCTTCCACTCTCTCTAGAACAGTGATGGCAAACCTTTTGAGCTCGGCGTGTCAGCATTTTGGAAAATCCTAACTTAACTCTGGTGCAGTGTCACATATAGAAATTTTTTGATATTTGCAAACATAGTAAAACAAAGATTTATATTTTTGATATTTATTTTATATATTTAAATGCCATTTAACAAAGGAAAATCAACCAAAAAAAAATGAGTTCACGTGTCACCTCTGACACGCGTGTCATAGGTTCGCCATCACTGCTCTAGAAGATCAATAGAAAAACATCCTTGGGTAAGGATTAACAACAACAACAAAATGAAAACGTGTTGCTGCTGGCACTTTCTTAATCTTGACAGGAAGTGTCAATGAAATGTGTGTACCATGCAACCACCTCACAGCTGTTTCATGGTTGACAGCATTGAAAGATGTTCCTGACTGAAGAATGCACCTTGATTTTATGGACGTTTAAATGTGGGAAAACATGTGAATCTTAGAATCGATGAAATAGAGAATCTTATATCCATCTATTTCTATCTTCCCTCACCACTATTCTAGCATAAGTCTTCTTCCCGTCTGGACTTCCTTAGACCTCACATTTACCCTTATTCACTGGCAAGTTTGCCTCCAAAAGGGTATCTGGACTCCCATGACTTCTCAGTCTCTCCCCTGCTCTCTTGCCCAGACACCTTGTCTCCTTACCTTCTCCAGCAAGCCAGAGGGACCTTTCTAGAGGGAAAAGCAAACACATCACCTCTCACCCCCAAATTCCCCAAACATTTCCACTTACACCTGGAATACAGTTCACAGCCAGCAAGGCCTACTGATTGTCCCATCCCCTGCTCCATTCTTTTTTAATTTTTTCTATTTATTGATGAGAGAGAGAGAGAGAGAGAGAGAGAGAGAGAGAGAGAGAGAGAGAGAGAAACATACATCAATTTGTTGTTCTACTTATTCATGCATTCGTTGGTTGCTTCTTGTATGCGCCCTGACCAGGGCTCAAACTCACAACCTTGGTGTATTGGGACGGCATTGGGACGACACCAGGTGGCCAAGGCTACTCCATTCTCATTGTTCTTCACTCGTTACCTTGTTCACTGTGCTCCAGACACCGGGACATTTTCCTCGCCCACCTCAGGGCTTCTGCATCCGCCATTCTGTCTGTTTCCAAAGCTCCTATCCTGGATCTTTGCATCGTCACCTCCTTCTCATCAGTCTGGGGCCAGCTTAGATGTCACTTGAAGAGAGGCCTTTCCCAGACCCGCCTCACTAAAGCTGCCTCCCAGGTCTCTGCCCACCCGCCCCCTCCTGCCAACGTTCTACCACATTTTACACCTGGTTTATGTATTTCTTTCTCTTCCTCCCCTCACTAGTATATAAGCTCCTGGAGGGCAGGGACTGTCTTGTTCCCTGTTACCGCCTCAGCATCTTAGTGCTTTGCACAGAGTAGGCACTTGATACAGATTGAAGAAATATTTGGTCGGTGCCATGTCCCACTTCCTACTTTCCCTTTTGTACTTCATGCCTCCTCCTAAACTCAATTGCTAGACAGATCCTTTAAAAACAAAAATCTGACCATGTTACTCTTCTATTTAAAACCCATAACTGCCCATTGCAACTCTTAAGTAAGGCCTTGGCAGCATCCTACAGTAACTGATCTGTTATATCTTCATTTAATTCAGCTCGAAATGCTTTCTAATTTCCCCTGTGATTTCTTCTTTGACTCATGGGTTTTGGAAGTATGCTATTTAGTTTCCTAATATTTGGGGATTATCCAGATATCTTTCTGTTACTGATTTTTAATTTAATTTCATGGTGATCAAAGAATATTCTTTGTATGACTTGGATCCTTTTTCATTCATTGAGACTTGGTTTCTGACCCCGAATATGATTACTCTACATAGACCTTCCATGGGCACTTGAGGAGAATGTACATTCTGCAGTTTTGGGGAGGAACATTCTACAAATGTCAATTAGTCAATTTGGTCGATAGTGCTGTTCAAGTCTACTATTTCCTTCCTGATTTTTTTTTGCCTACCTGTATACAGTATTTAGAGAGGTGTATTGAAATTTGCAACTATAATTGTGGATTTATTTCTCCCTTAAATTTTATCAGTTTTTAATCTCCTATATGTTGAAGCTCTGCTATTAGGAGCAAAACCATTTAAGACTATTATGTCTTATTTATTGGTTAATTGACCCATTTACAATGGTCAATGGCCTTCATTAACTCCATAATATTCTTTGCTCTGAAACCTACTTTACTTGATATTAATATAATCATTCTTTTGACCCATGTAAACATTCTCCTTGTCTTCATTCTCCTAACCTATTTGTGTCTTTATGCTTAAAGTGTGTTTCTTGTTGATATCATCTAATTGGGTCTTGCTTTTTTTCCTCCATTCTCATCTACATTTAATTGGGATGTTTAAACCATATATATTTAATGTGGTTATTGTTATGGTAAGCTTTAAGCCTGTCATCTTAATATGTATTATTTGCCTCGTCTGTTCTTTGTTTCCTCTTTTTATGCTTTATTTTGGATTGAGTATTTTATTATTCTTTTTATCTCTGTTGGCTTATTAGATACTGGTATAATGCTTTCATTATTTTAGTGGCTGATTTAGGATTCATAATCTACACCTTTAATGTATTACAGTCTACCTTCCAGTGATATATCACTTTACATGTAGAATAAGAACATCAAAAGAGTATATCTCCACCCCCCACCCCCACTTGGCCTTGGTGCTATTATTGGCACACATTTTACTTTGGTCATACATTTAGTCGTTATAAATGTCAGTCACTTAGATCTTATAAATCCCCATAATATGCAATGTTATTATTTTGTTTGAACAGCCAATTATCTTTAAAGACATTCCTGAGTACACTACCCAATGCCCTAAGAGTTATGAATTTTTAGGCTTTTAAATTTTTTTTTCAAGTTTGAGTGGTGAGAGCAGACACTGTTCCCAGCCCTAAGTGAAAACCAGGCATTATTCTCTGGAATCCTTTTGGACAGCTTCCTGGCCTTTGATAGTTTCCTCACGTGCATGGTGAATCAGTCCTCTGCTGACAACTTTTGGGGGCGGGGGACCCTTTGCAGGCCTCCAGGGTTCTTGCTTGGGGAAGCTCTCTTCCTTCTTGTATTCTCTGTCCTAATAATTCCAGCTGCACTGGTCTCCCTAGACTCTCAGCTCATTCTGCTCAACTCAGAGACTCCACACAGCTCCACCGCGAGGCCCCATCCCCGTGCCACCACCTGGAGACTGTCTGAAGGCAATGGCCTGGGCCACCCCAGGGTTCAGTTCTTTTGTTCTCCTCTCTCATAGGTCACTGTCCTTTGTTGCCTGGTGTCCCAATTTTTTTTTTTTTTAAAAGCACTACTTCACATTATGTCTTTCTTTCTGGTAAGAAATGATATTCATGTCTCTTCATCTTGACTGGACTATCGCCTGTCTTTGAGCTTATTACTTCTATCTTCTGTTGTGTCCAGTCTTCAGTTAAACCCATCCAGTAAGGCTTTTCTTTTTTAAATAGACGATTTTTAGAGCAGTTTTAGGAAAATTGAGCAGAAAGTACAGAGCGTTCCCATATACCTCCTGCCCTAACCACGCACGGCCTCCCCCACGATCAACATCCTGCCCCAGAATGTGCCCTGGCCTTGCTTGGTCACTCATCAGGAGCCTCCCCAGGTGAGGGCTTGAAGCTGAGGCAAAGCCTGAACGATGGGAAATTGGAGGCTGTCACAAAGCATGCTCCTCAAGGCTGCACGTAAACCCTTTCATGAGAGGGGGTCTGAACGCGTACACCTCTTCACATCTGCCATCCGGGGCACGTTTTCCTCGTGGCGGAGCCTGGGCCAGGGGAGCAAGTCCAAGTGCACAAGCACATGTTGAGTGCCTGCTTGCTTTGCTAACACCCGATTGGCTGGAGCGATCTTGTGGGCAGCCGAACATGAAGGCGCAAGGAAGTCTGCTCTGCCCACGCAGAGGGCATGAAAGGTGGGTATGCTACAGGGAGTGAGGACTCTGGACCCATAATTTGATCCACAAAGAAGAAAGTCCTTGATAAAATCTGGCCCACACTAGTCACTATCAGTACTACCTGCTCACGGGACCAGGCACCGCAGGACAGCTCTTAGGAAGGACAGTCACTGGGCTAAAAACCAGAAGTCAGATTTGGTCCCTGGAAGTCAAAACTGCAGCCTCAAAAAGGGGCCAGGCCAGAGCCCAAAGCAACCACCACGCCCTCCTCCCAGAGCCCCTGCCGGGCAGCTCCTGGGCCGGCCAGGCTGCTGGGCCCACGGCTGCCCGGTGGATCAATAGTAATTGGGGGCGCTGGGGGCGAGTTCCTCAGTTGAACTGACCGTAAGGAGTGCCAGTGCCGGCCGCTTCCTGAGTCCTGGGGAAAAGCGCATGCACCATCCACTTAGCGCTGGAGCCTGGCCATTCCCGGGGCACTGCCGCCCCTCCTCCTCCTCCTCCTCCTCCTCCTCCTCCTCTCCGCGGGGCCTGGGCGATCCTGCCTCTTCCTCCCGTACCTCCTGTCCTGTGAGCTCCTGGGAGGATGGAGGCTGCAGGGCTGCCCCAGGCCAGGAGGTGCTGCCAGGAGGCCCTGGAGACACTCCTCCCTCGCCTCTGCTTTCTCTGCTCCCTGGTGACCTACGCCATGCTGGGCGCCCTGCTCTTCTCAGCCATTGAGGGTGGCCGGGACCTGGGGGCGGGTGACCCAGAGTTTGAGGATTTCTTGGAGCAGCTCTGTGGCCTCTTAAAATGCAACAGAACTGGTAGGTGGCTCACCGGGGCAGGGTGGGCCTTTTCTCTGTGGGTGGAGGGGCTGGGACCCTCTGCATGGAGCCTCCCATTCCTGGGCGACCTTAGGCCAGGGGCTTCCCTCTCCGAGCCTCAGTTTTCTCCTCTGTCAATAGGGAGAATAATGGCCTCTTAGGGTTGCCGTGAAGAATGTAGAAGAAGCACTGAGCACCCAGTAGCTGCTCTGAAAAGACGCTCCCTTCCCGCTGCCTCAGCCCCAGCCCCACACAGGCCAGCAGGCTCTGGGGAGGGTGGGCTGCTAGAGATACGATGAGGTTGGGGCGGGTGTGGGGGGGTGACAAAGCTGGGGCTAGGAGTTCCTAGGCTGGTCCTCAGAACGATGCCTGCCCCACCCATGATTCCATTTACAGGGATTAGAAGTCAAGGAACAATCCAAATTGGGCACCAGATAGATAGCAGCCTGCCCCCTGCTCTCCTGCTTCCTATTTCAAGCAGCCTCTTCTGTTGTTGGACTCAGGGGCGGGGGAGAGACGGTAGGAAGACCTCGGGGCCTGGTTCTAGTCCTCCTCGCCGGTCTCCCGCGTGCTGTGTGGCCCCAGGCAGAGCCACTGCCCTCTCTGGGTGTAGAGTGCTGGACAGAGGGGGGCCACAATCCCAAGGACCCATGGGAAGCAGACGCGATGATAAACGAGATGGAAGGCAGAAGGCACCGTGTCTGTGTCCCGATCGGGTTTCACTTGTATTTCGCCACTGGTTTCCACTGGAGGCGGGTCCTCTGGGCTGGGGCTGACTAGAGGTTGGTGGCAGGGGCAGGGTCTCCCCTCTGTGGAGGGCCCCCCCCACCCCTCCTCTCTGCACCTGTACCAGACAGACACGCACCTGCTCAGCCAACTGGGAGGTGACTTCTGCCAGCGCTGCTGCTCGGACACCGAGCCATGGCCGGCTCTGGACTGTCAGCAAGGGCAGGGCTTTCCGCACCTGGCCATGACCGGCACCACCCAGGGGGCTTGTCTAAAATGCACATGCCCAGCGCCTCCCCAAACCAACTTAATCATGACCTCTGGGGCCGGGCTGGAATCTTATTTTTTTAAAATATTTTTTATTGATTTTAGAGAGAGGAAGGGAGAGGGAGAGAGGGAAAGAGAGAGAGAGAGAGAGAGAGAGAGAGAGAGAGAGAGAGAGAGAGAGAGAGAGAAACATCAATGAGAGAGAAACATTGACCGGCTGCCTCCTGCACTTCCCTACTGGGGATGGAGCCTGCAACCCAGGCATGACCAGGAATTGAACCATGACCTCCTAGTTCATGGGCCGACACTCAAACACTAAGACACACCAGCCGGGGGGAATCCAATGTTTCAGAAGTTTCCCAGGTGATTCTGATGCACGGAATGGTGTGGGAACACGGAGCTGGTCCAGACACATTTTGTACCGATTTTCAATGGAGGTTAAATGCCTCAGTACGGGCTAGCTAAGAGCAGACGCCATGCCAAACGCTTTCCATGCAATAGCACACTCAGTCCTTACACCACCCCCATGAGGAAGCAATGGCTGGAGCAATCATGGGTAAGTTCGAGGCTGGGCATGAATTGTCCCCTCTCTCAGATGAAGAAACTGAGGCGCTGGGAGGGAAGCGGCTTGCCCAAGGTCGCACACTAGGAAATGGGGCCAGGGATTCAACCCCAGGCATTTGGGTTCCAGAGCCAGAGCTCCCCCGCCCCCATGTCCTACTGCCTCCCTGCTGGGGAAACGGAGGCTGAGAAGCAGGCTTTCTGTCCGCAGCTATAGGAACTGGTCAGGGTCAGAGCTGGGCCTGGAATGCAGGTGTCTGGGCTCCCAGGCTGGTGCCCATTCAAGTGAGTAGTGACTTCCTGCTGTGGGCCAGGCTCTGTGGCATCCTCTTCCACCACCCGGAGTCTGGCACGTGGCTTCTGGGATCCCCCAAACCCACTGGCTGCCAGGCCAAAGGGACCATCAGAAAACCCCCTTGAAGAACCAGGGCTCCCCAACCTGCTTCAATATGTATATTGATTTCAGAGAGGAAGGGAGAGGGAGGAAGGGAGAGAGAGAGGGAGAGGGAGAGAGAGAGAGAGAGAGACATCAATGATGAGAGAGAATCACTGATCAGCCGCCTCCTGTACATCCCACACTGGGGATCGAGCCCACAACCTGGGCATGTGCCCTGACAAGGAATCGAACCGTGACCTCCTGGTTCACTGAGCCATGTCAGCTGGACCCAAACCTGCTTCTGCCACGCATCCCAGACACCCTCAGGTGGCTGGTGCCCACAGATCCCAGTACAACCACCAAACTCCATCGGCTCAGTGACCTCTAGGAGACAGTGCAGGTTGCGGCCATAGCACAGCTTGCATTTCATAAAAGCCTTTTGCTTTCAATTTACAAGATCCCGTGACAGACAGGGCAGAAGTGTGTGTGCCCCTTTGCAAGGTGGAAGACGGAGGCCTGGAGAGCCCAGAAAGCCCTCCACGGCTGCACAGCATCCCGTGGCTGAGCTCGGGCGCGAGCCTGGGCTGCTCCCTGCAGGATCCCGAGCAGGACCTAACGGCAGAGACACTGACAAGCAGGGCCCCGAGAGCCAAGTGTTGGTGTTGATGGGGCCTCAAGGCTGGGTTGGGGGGGGCGGGGAGCAGCCAGCATGGCTCAGTGGTTGAGAGTCGACCTATGAACCAAGAGGTCACAGTTCGATTCGGGGCACATGCCCGGGTTGCAGGCTCGATCCCTGGTGGAGGGGCATGCAGGAGGCATCTGATCAATAATTCTCACATCATTGATGTTTCTATCTCCCTCTCCCTTCCTCTCTGAAATCAATGAAAAAATATATATATTTTGAAATGACAGGGGCGGGGGAGGTGGGGCACTACTGGTCCCTGGGGAAGACTCCCCTGCACCTCGGGGGTCCCTGTCTTGGAGGGCGGAGCTCTCTCCCTCACTCTGGTCCTCTCTTTCTCGAGGGATGGAAGACAGGAAGATGGACCTCCGGCAGCTGCTGTCCAAGGTGAAGCCCCAGTGGTCTAGCAGGTCCGCAGACTGGTCCTTCCTGAGCTCGCTCTTCTTCTGTTGCTCGGTGATCAGCACCGTGGGTAAGTGCAAGGGCAAGGCTGGGCCTGGCAGAAAGGACTGGGGAAGAGGGTGGGGCAGGGGAGATACTGAGGACCCTTGGTGAGGATGCTGGGACATTCAATTCATGTCGTGTGGAGGGCCTACCCTGTGCCAGGCCTACTGCGCACGGGCGGGCACCGGTCCCAGCTCAGGACACAGCAGGCCCTGCCACTGGCCCCCAAGGCGCCTTCGTGGGAATTAGAGAAGAGCGCCTTTCTCAGGTGGGTGCAGCCATGCCTGCCCGCAGCTATAGGAATAATAGGTCAGGGGCAGGGTCGGAGCTGGGTCTAGACTGGGCGTAGCCCCCAGGGAGCAAGGTGTTGGCTGGGATCCAGCCCCTTCTCGCCCCTCAGCTGAGTGCTCTTGTCCCAAACTCCATCGGCCGGCAGCACCTGCCAGCCCAGCTCCTGGGCAGGACGGAGGAACTCGGGGGAGCCCCGCGGTCAGCACGGGCTGTGCTCAGGGCTTTGTGGGAGCGCCGACTTGGGCAGCTGCCCCGGGCTTGAGGGAGGTCCAAGAGGCAGGACTGGAAGTTGCGGCTCCAGTGGCGCCTCCCAGTGGAGACACCCAGCACTGGGGCTCCCAGTGAGGGGCGGGGAGGGGAGGTGGGTTTCAGGATCACCAGCGCCCCCAGCTGGTTTCTTCCAGAAGGCTGACATGGCCAGGGTGATGTGTGACAATAACAGCGATACCCCTGAGCACCCAGCAGGGCCTCATATGCGTTATCCTATTTCATTCTCACGGCAACCCCAGGAGGTAGACGCTGTTTCTGTCCCACTCGGCAGTGAGCTGGGAACACTTTGAGGGGACAACCATTATAGGGAGCAGTGTCTACAAGGAAGATTCTGGAGATGAGCAAGGGGCTGAGAGTATGAGGTTTAGTTTGTTTTTAGTGTGTGTTTTTCTTTCTCAAGAACTTCAGGGGATTGATCTAACTGATCTTATCATTTCTAAGCCTCGGCACTACTGACAATATGACGGTTGGACCAGATGACTCTTTGCTGTGGGGTGCCCTGGGCACTGTGGGATGTTTAGCCGCGTCCCTGGCCCTTATCCACCAGAGGCTCTTACCTCTTCCTCTTCCTCCTCTGTACCCACCAGTTTCGCCAACCAAAAGATTCTCCAGGCTTTGACAAATGTCTTTGGGGGGCAAGACTGCCCCCCGTTGAGACCCACTGAGCCAGCCGTGGGCAAACTACGGCCCGCGGGCCGGATCCGGCCCGTTTGAAATGAATAAAACTAAAAAAAAAAAAAAAGACCGTACCCTTTTATGTAATGATGTTTACTTTGAATTTATATTAGTTCACACAAACACTCCATCCATGCTTTTGTTCCGGCCCTCCGGTCCAGTTTAAGAACCCATTGTGGCCCTCGAGTCAAAAAGTTTGCCCACCCCTGCACTGAGCTAATACAATGGTTACCAAGGTGCAGTCTCTGGACCAGTAAGTAGGACAGGTATCACCCAAGAACGTGTTAGAAATTCAAGGTAATTCTCGGGCCCATCCTAGACCTTCTGAGTCAGAAACTATGGCTGTGGGGCCCGGCAAAGTGTGTTTAACAAGTTCTCACGGCGATTCGGATGCATGCTAACGTGGGGAAGCATTGACCTGATTTCAGGGCTCTCAGCCCTGGCTACACGTTAGAATCACCTGGCCACCTTCCACAAGCTCCGCGCCTGGACCCTGCCCCACGCCAATCAAGTCAGAATCTCTAGGGACGGGCCCAGGCGTCAGCCTTTCTCAGAGCCCTTGGGTGATTCTAACGGGACTCCGGGCTGGGAACCACTGATGTGATGGAAATGCATTAGCTTGGTTTAAATCCCCAGGAAGCGATGCTATCATCCATGATGTAAGTCAATTAGGACATGGGGCCGTCCAGCAATGACAACTGGAAGAGGGTGTTGGGGAAAGTTCTGCGCTGCCCAGAATCGGTAACGGTGTTTGAAGGCCCTGCTGGCATTGCCGCTGCCGCCCTGGTCTCTGGTCACTGCCATGCACCTGGCCTTGATGCTGGGAAAGGGACACCTGGCAGGTGTGAGGCTGGCCAACCCCCCCGTCATTGCCAATTGGGTCAGCCCCCTTGGGTTAGAAAGTTAAGTGGACGAGCTATTAAATACTCCCAGCCTAAGTGGAGGGGACTGATCCTAGTGGAACATATAAATGCATTAGAAGAAATGATCTGATTTTCCCATTATGCAGCTCAGCATCCGGTAAGTGGGGCAGTCAATACAGGCCCTTCGTCGGGGCTGGGCGCTCTCTGAGACTTGTTTCTGTGGTGTATTTTCTATAGCATGGCATATATTCTGGGTTATAAACATGTCCCACCCAAGGCAGCCACAGACTTTATTTATAAGGTACGAAGCCCACCTTTGCCGAGGAGAGCAGGTTGGGTGTGTGCATGTGGGGAGGGGGGTGGGTGAGATCTTAGAGAGAGGGGTACACACCCTTGTGGGCTGTCAGCTGTTTGACCCTGGCCAGGTCACCTGACTTCCCTGTTCCATGTCCATTAGCTGTGGTAACAATGGTGGTTTTGTATTGCAAGGAATTTTGACTCCAAAAGGCACTCGACTCTATAAATCTCGTAAGAAATGAGCATTTTTTTCCTTTTAAAAGGAAAAAAATCTGACCCTGGGTCTCCATACTTGTGGATGGGGAGTTTTAACTTCTGACTTTCCTCGTGGTGCCTGGGAACTAGGGGCCCTGTGCTGCCTGGAAAACAGAGGGGAGAGGCCTGTCGATGGGCCCCCAGGGCTGCTGTTGACGTCCTTCTGGGCTGATGGCTCTGTGGGTCCCCGGACACCCAGGGCCTGGGCTCCTCCGGCCGGTCGCCTGGCTGGGCCTCTCTGAGCTCCCTTCCCCTCCTCTCTCCTCCTCCCTGCTCGAGTCTCTCTCCCCGCTCCTCCATGGCCAGCGTCAACTGCCTCCTTTGCCCTGGCTGCACTGGTTTTAGCACCAGAAGTCCCATGTTCTGGGACACCCCTCAGTCCTGAGCAAACGGGGCAGTTGGCCATTCTACCCACGACCCACCTCTGTCGCCCGTCCTCCCTCTCCCTTAGACCCCACCCACCACGGTCTCCTCAGTGGTCCTGGGCTTTCACCAAGGCCTGGAGGGGAGGCTGTCCTGAGGCCACTTCTGCAACCCCTGTCCCTCAGGGGAGGGCGGGAGCTGCTGCAGTGGAGGCAGTGGGAACCCTCAGTACCCTCCCAGCAAGTCCTGCCACAGGGAGCAAACCCGGGACCCGGTGGGAGGTGGAACCAATGTGCTCCCCAGTCCTGAGCCCGGTGCACACACCTGGCCGCGGCCTGCTGGAATGAAGGAGAGCTGAGCTCCAGGCCAAGCTTTCCTCTCAACCAGGAGCCCCCAGAGGGCGTGACCACTGCCTGTTCCTTGTATAGCCCCCAAGCTTGGGCACAAGAGCCTGGCATGTAGTAGGTGCTCCCATAAATGTGGAATCCAGGCTAGTGCCTTTGTTTTAATTGCTCACCCAACAGCCTGCTCTTTTGAAATTTTTTTTTTATTGTTGTAAGTGCTACATATGTCCCCTCTTTTCCCTCATTGACCCCCTCCAGCCGGCCCCAGCCCCCAGCCCAGGCCACCACCCTATTGTCTGTGTCCATGGGTTATGCATACAGTGGGGCCTTGACTTACGAGTTTAATTCGTTCCATGACGGAGCTCGTAACTCAAATTACTCGTATGTCAAATCAAAAAGTGAACAGGTGAGACACGTGATGCTGGGCTGATGTTGTGGTGTTCACTGTGACGTTCGCTGCACCAACTAGCGGTGGGGTATCTGAAGCTGGCTCGTAACACGAATTTTAGCTCGCAACTCAAAGCAAAAAATCGGCCGAGAGACGGCTCGTATCTCGAAAAACTCGTTAGTCGGGACACTTGTAAGTCAAGGCCCCACTGTATATGCATTCAAGGTCTTGGGTTGATCTCTTTCCACCCACCCCCCCCCATCCCCTGCCTTCCCTCCGAGATCCCCCACTCGATTCCATGCTTCCAAGTCTCTGGATCCACTCTGTTCATCAGTTTATTTTGTTAATTAGATTCCACATAGGAGTGAGGTCATGCAACAGCCTGCTCGTGTACATCTTGTCCTGGATCCCCATCTGGAATCCCATACCTGCTGAGTGGGGTATGGAATTTGACGCATATCTGTCTCCTCCACTAAACCAGAGCTCAGAGGGGTGAGGTTCCATATTTACTCTGCTCACCGTGTGCCCGGCGCACGCAGTCAGCACTCCACGTGCGCACACGCTAGGAAGACACACACAGAGCGAGTCGCCCTGCCGTCACACGGAGCCTCTGGAACCAGCCAGGTGGCCTGGAATGCCCCGGAACAGGCACAGACTGCTGAGACCCACCGCGGGCCACGGCCCTCCCCCAGGACCCTGGCGCAGCGGGCAACTGATCATTCCCACAGGGCAGAGCCTGGCCCAGAGCTGGCCACAAGGAGCTGCCGCCCCGAGGAGCTGGGGCTCAGCCAGCCTAGCAATTACCTTCACATTAATTTACATAATTGGGCTGGGTTTCCTGTATTAATCTTCCTTTAAGGCATCAAAAATTAAACACAGGCATTAAAGACGAAAGCGTTCCCTGTTTGTTGAGGTCACTGAGTTCGCCCATCCAGAAGGTCCAACTACCTGCGCTGTGGGGGTTGGCGGCTCCCTCTCCTGCCCTGCTGGTACACATGAAGGTGGGGGTGAGGGTGAGGGAAGGAGGGGGTCCTGGAGAGCATGGAGGCCTCAGCCCACCCACCCCTTTGCTTGGATGACCTGTTCTCGCTGGTTGGAGGGTTCCGCCCCCTTGGTGCCCTGACCCAGTGGAGACGGAGCCCTGGCAGCCCTGGGGTGTGACTCCCACCTCCCTCTCTATCACACGTACACTCTTGGCCACATTGCTTCATGTCTCCGACCTCAGTTTCCCCCTCTGTGAATGGTGATAACAAGGCCCACCTATGAAGGTGGGCTGACGCCAGCCCAGTGAGTGCTCAGTAGGCAGCTGCGTTAGCTCCTGAGGGTGAGGACGCCAGCCTTCTCCAGTCGCCCACTATGTGTCAGGCACTGGCCCCATGTAGTCCTGCCTGCTAGTTGATAGACAAATCAGGGATAGTCGTCCTCATCCTATATAATAAAACCCTAATATGCAGATTGGCCGAACGGCAGAAAGACCAGTCACTATGACGCGCACTGACCATCAGGGGGCAGAAGCTCAATGCCGCAGGAGCTGCCCCCTGGTGGTCAGTGCGCTCCCAGAAGCCGGGCTCACAGCTGGCGAGCACAGAGGAGGTGGCAGGAGCCTCTCCTGCCTCCACTGCAGGCAGGGGGTAAGGAGCGAGGGGTCCCAGACTGCGAGAGGGTGCAGGCCGAGCTGAGGGACCCCCCTCCAGTGCACGAAATTTCGTGCACCGAGCCTTGAGTTTATAGATAAGAAACCTTAAAATGTGAGCAGTCAAGTCACTTTCTAGTAAATGGCAGAGCTGGGATTCGAACTGAGATTGGTAAGATTCTAGATCAGCGGTTCTCAACCTGTGGGTCACGACCCCTTTCACAGGGGTTGCCTAAGACCATCGGAAAACACATATATAATTACATATTGTTTTTGTGATTAATCACTATGCTTTAATTATGTTCAATTTATAACAATGAAAATACATCCTGCATATCAGATATTTACATGACGATTCATAACAGTAGCAAAATTACAGTTATGAAGTAGCAACGAAAATAATTTTATGGTTGGGGGTCACCACAACATGAGGAACTGTATTAAAGGGTCGTGGCATTAGGAAGGTTGAGAACCACTGTTCTAGATGCTGGGATCCTAACCGCTTCCCCATCATTTGTGAACAAGTCTAGTGCACTAAACCACGGTGGCTCTGAGGGCAGCAATTGCATTTTATTCACTTTCCAACTTCCTCCTGTCCGGAATGCTATGCACACTGCTGTACACATTGAAGGCACATAATAATCACCTAATACACAGACACAAACAAACCAAGAGGCCCAGACCTTCCAGCGAGGACAAGAGTGGCTCCTGAAAAACCCAGTGCCTTCATGGAGGAGGAAGGGGGTGGTGGGTATGATTGCAAGGCCATCCACGCCCCCTTACCTGCGCTCATCCTGTCCTTCTGGGTGAGCTGGTCCATCTCACGCAGACGCTCAGGAATGGCCAGGGCAGGGTGAAAGGCGGTCAGCTCACTCCCAATCACGTGCTTGTCCCCTGCCAAGGACACTCCAGGTCAATCATCTGGACACGACCTGCTCTGTCTCCTAAAGAGAAGCTGTAACCCTCTACTCCCCCCGAAAGCAGGCCTAACGGTAGACAAGAGGATGGGTGTTTTAAGATGCATACTTGCAAACACATTGTGTCAAAGGTCACGCCAAGGAGGGGAAAGGGCAGAGGTCACTTTAACGCCTTTTGGGGCGGGGCGGGGCGGGGGGGCCAGGTGACCAGCCCGGCTGTGTCCTCTTGCAGGTTACAGCCACGTCTACCCCGTCACCAGGCTCGGCAAGTACCTGGTCATGCTCTACGCGCTCTTCGGCATCCCCCTGATGGTCCTGGTGCTCACGGACACGGGCGACATCCTAGCAACCATCCTGTCCAGGTGCTACAATCGGTTCCAAGGACTCCTCCCGCTCCGCCCTCCGCTCTCCAAATGGTGCTCCCGACTGCTCTGCCGGAGAAGGCCTGCCGCCAAGCCCATGGACCCAACCATCCCCAGGGTCATCATCAGCGCCCAGGAGCCCCCGGGCCCCAAACCCGGCATGTGTCCCTCCGCCCCCAGCAACAGCACGGAGCTGCTCGAGGGGCTCCTGGCGGGAGACACACAGAACACGCTGCAACCGCCCCCTCGGGCTGTGCCCAGGAGTAACTCCTGCCCCGAGCTGGTGTCGGGGAGACTCTCCTACTCCGTCATCAGCAACCTGGACGAGGTGGGCCGGCAGGTGGAGCGGCTGGACGTGCCCCTGCCCGTCATCGCTCTCCTGGTGCTCGCCTACATCTCCTGCGCAGCCGCCATCCTCCCCGCCTGGGAGCAGCACCTGGACTTCCAGGATGCCTTCTACTTCTGCTTCGTCACGCTGACCACCATCGGGTTTGGGGACACCGCCTTGGAACACCCCCACTTCTTCTTGTTTTTCTCTCTCTACATCATCGTTGGGATGGAGATCGTGTGCATCGCTTTCAAGCTGGTGCAGAACAGGCTGATTCGCATGTACAAGCAGCTCATGCTGCTCTTCGCCAAAGGGAAGTGTTAGGACCCCGCTAAGCCGGGAAGGCACCGCCGTCCCTGACGTGGCACGTGTGGGCCGAGCTGGGTGGCTTGCCTGGTCTTTCGGGGCCGGTGTAGTTAAAGCGTGGCCCTGCGGCCTGTCATCTGAGACCGTGGGGCCCTGATTTTAGTCTCCAGGCCCTGTAGAAAGGGGGCCAGTGCCCTATGTAACAGGACAGTAGACAAAAACGATCACCAGGCCCTAATGTCCAATTTATTTCCCTGTCTTCTTTTTTTTTTTATTTTATTTTAGAGGCTGCTTATTCACGCTGGGGACAGTGAAATAGGAAAGGACTGGGGAAATGAGCCCAGGCTGACCTGCTTTGGCTCACTAAGAAGTTAGAGAAATGGGGCCTGGGGGTTGCCCGGGATGAACTATATCACTGCCCATTGCTGCTCTGGTTGCAAGCCTCGCGGGGTCTCTTAGAGCTTAGGAGATGCATGTCTATGGGGGAAGGAGGGAGGGGGAAGGGGACAGGAAAGGCATGGGCATGCTCCCAGGAGGGAGAGTGTGTCCCCTGTCTCCCTTTTTTTAAAAAAAAACACACCATCACCTTATGTAGATGAAACCGCCTAACAGAAGTCACCAGTTTTCTGGCACCACGAGAAAAAAATCGCCTTTGTTCTTGCACATTGTACTTTGTGCTGAATTAAACCTTCCTGAGCTGCTCCCCATGTGCCCTTGATGCAACAGAGCTCGTCTGAGCAGCCTCTTTTCTTACGTGGCTGCGCGAATGCAGGCGAGACCAGCCGATTCCAGTCCATGTAAAATACGCCCGTCCGCTGAGCGGCGCTGTCGCCGGTGTTCACAGGGGCCCGGGAGAGTTCCTGATTGTCAGGGTCTGTGCAGACAGTGTTCTCACTCAGCGGGATGCGATTGGCACCTCCTGAACGAGTTGGCATGTGGAAGTGTTGATGCTTAAGCAAATGGCTGGGCACACAAGAGGTCTGGCACTCGTTGGCACTCACCCGGTGCCAATTCATGAATGAGCTGGCGCGTGAATGAGCTGGCTGTGGGGCAGATGCTGTAGATGGCCCTCCCAGCTGCCCCGGCTCTCCGGCTCCCTTTGCCCGAGGACTTTCTCTGGCCCCTAAAGCTGGGCACTCACAGGGCAGGTTAGAAGTGCCAAGGAGTCAGGGCTCTTGGGAGCAGTCCTCAATCCATGACTGATGGCACCCAGCTTCTTGCCTCTCCCCTGGGGTAACCCTGGGTCATATTGAACGCTGTCTCCCCCGCCACCCCACCACCACCACCACCCGTCCCCCTGAGTTCCCAGCTGCCTGGAGCCTCCGCTGCTCATGAGAACACCCTGTATTGGCCCCCTTCACTTCCCCATCTCATCTCCCCACTGCTCTGAGATCACCCCTAAGTAACCCACATGCACACAGTCCTTGTCTCAGAGTCACTCCTGGGGACCCGGGCCCTGGGAGAGGATGTGACAGGTCTGGCGGCGAGGACCGCACTTCCCCGAGTGGCCACCAGGGGGAGCCGCCAGACCGCACGGACCCCGCGCTCCGGGCCAGCCGCTGGCCCTTCAGCTTTCAGTGCCTGGGGGGCTCCGCCACCGCCCTCCGGGATCGGATATCTCCCGCGGTGGCCCTCTGAGAGGGGACACCTCCGACTTATGTCCTCACTGCGGTCCTAGAGGAGGGCTCCTAGGGCCTCTGCCCCCGCTGGGACATGGTGGGGAAACAGCACCTGGGACCCAAGTCCTCCGAGCAGCTTTCACGAGGGCGCTTCCTACTCTTGTTCCTTGTGCTTCAAATCGCCTGCCCTGCTAAGCTAAGGCCATGTGGCCACTGCAGTCCCAGCCACTGCACAGTGTCGCCCTTCACCCGGGTCCCTTCCTTCTCTGACCACCGGCCTCCTGCTGGGGGGTAGACCGGCTGAAGCTTGCAAGACACACCTAGAACCTTCTGCAGAGCACAGACGCCCTGTCCCGCTGGGATGTGCTGCTGGAGGCTCTGCGAGTGGCGGTGGTGCTGGGCTTGGATGCTGTGTCTAAAGCTGCCAGGTGACTCTCACCTGGTTCTCAGGGGAGGCCAGGGACAGGCAGGCTCTCCCAGGAAGGGGTGGGGGTGCCCCCTGCTCCTGGGAGGGCTGTGGGACAGACCTGGCTGGTGCCAGCCCTCAGGGCCCTGCTCTGCAGGTGACCCGGACAGTGGAGGCCTGCTCCTGGGCCTCTCCAGGGAGGACAGGATTGGCCTGGGCAGTGCCCGTGGCCCTGCTGACCTCGGGGTTCGGGTGCCCTGCCGGCTGCTTTGATGGGTGGTGACTGGGGGGGACCTGGTCCCCCAGGGCCCTGGCGCCCCTGTGGCTTCTGGGTGCACTGCTCTGACGGGGCCGCAGTGCCGACCGGGGCTGGCGTGTGGCTCCGTGTGAAGGCCTCTGCCTGGGGGACAGGCCGCCTTGAACCTTGGCAGGTTTCTCTGTCAGTCAGATGAGCGTCAAGAGGGTACCTACCTCCACGCGTCCTGCGCGGGTCCCAGGGAAGTGCTGCCCAGCGCCCCGCTCTGTGCGCGCTTTAAAGTCCTAGCGGTCCCGGGAGGGGATGAGGTGCGTCTCAGCTCCCCCTGGCACCCCTCCCGCCTGCGGGAGGCAGAAAGGGGGAGACCGGGAGGGAAGGCCTGGACGCCCGCAAGGAGCCCAGCTGATCTGGAGCGTCTCCATCACGGGGCCCAGGGAGCATGCGCAGTCCCCGCCCAGGTGGGGCGCGTCCGGCAGCGGAGGCCCAGCGCAGGTGGACTGGAGGTGGGAAGCATTCTTTCCAGCTCCCCCCTTAGTGCCCTGGGGTTCCCTCCCCAGCCTGCAGTGGTCACCTTCTCTTGGCTTCCAACGCAGCCCTTTGCCTGATGGGCGCTCTCTCTCTCTCTCTCTCTCTCTCTCTCTCTCTCTCTCTCTCTCTCTCTCTCCAGGGCTTCCACCTGCGGCCCATTGTTTCCTCCCTGTCTCCACTCCCTCCCGTTGGTCTCACCCACTCAGGTGGAAATTAGCACGATGCCCAGGACTCCACATTGAAAACTGCGTCCTGGCTCCTCTGACTGACTGTCCAAGACGAGCTCTGACCTTGACCCTGGTCTTGCTCCTCCCCTTGGCCCTGGTCAGTCCCTGCCCAGGTGGGGCGCCTTCGGCAGCAGCTGCCCAGCCTTCCAGTGGCTCAAGCCAGACGCCAGGGAGGCCGCTGACTGGGCTTTCTTCTCCCTCCTGCTCTGACTCGAGAGGCACGTGTGCGGCTTTTAAAAATCCCCTCAGTCTTGCCCTCCCTGTTTGGCTCAGTGGATAGAGCAACGGCCTGTGTACTGAAGGCTCCTGGGTTCGATTCTGGTCAAGGGCACATGCCCGGGTTGTGGGCTCGGTCCCCAGTAGGGGGAGTGCAGGAGGCAACTGATCCATGATTCTCCCTCATCATGGATGTTTCTATCTCTCCCTCCCTCTCCCTCTCTGCCATCAATAAAAACATATTAAAAATAAAATTATAAAAACTTATATTAAAAAAAGAATCCCCCATCTTGAATGTGCCTCCCAGAGATCCCACTTCTCTGGTTTCAGGTGGGGCCTGTCAAGTGCCAGGTGAGCCTGGTTGCTTATTCACTCATTTATTCATCCACAAGCGGCAGGTCAGCGAGCACTGAGCTGTGTGCCGGGCACTGGAGGTACAGCCCTGAGGAGAGCACTTCTGATGCCCAGGCACAGAGCCGATGCTCATGCCTGTTTGCTGGGAAAGGTGATCCAGGTGACCCGGACCCCTCTCCCCTGACAGAGAACCAACGAGACAGTCGGGTGACAGGAGCCAGGCCAAGAGGGTCGTCCCTGCATCCAGCTTCCTGGAAGCCAGACACATGCCATGGCTGGCGGGGGGGCTGTCCAGGGTCGGGAGGCCTGGGTGACTGGGCCGTTGCCATGGTGACCGATGTGCACCTGGTTAGCGGAGAACTTTGAAGTGGACTTGGCTGCAGGACAACAAAGAGCACCTCCATCTCGGATGCAAATCGTGGCTCTTTTCATCCTCAGCCCTCTCCCGCTCTGCTTTTGTTCCTGCCGTTAGATCAGAGAATAAACCCTTCCCCAGGCTATAAATTCAAAACACAGGCAATTAAGGGGCCTCTCTGAGGGTCAAGCCCGGCTTCAGTCTCTTCAAAAAGCAATGGCATGTGTAGAAAAAGAGATGGCCGTGCAAAGGTGGTCAGCATCACCTGCATGTCGCTATCCAACAGAGGCAGTGGAGGGCAACAGTAGGTTTACAGCTGTGAGTACATGGACGAGTTCATAAAGCTACTGTGAGCATCATGGCCTGCCCCTCTTTTTCCATATGAACAACTGTTGGCCTACTTTTGCCCACCCCTGTGTTTACTGAGGACCTACTACGTGCGAGGACCCCGGGGAGTCAGACGGGTACGAGATGGACCAGGCTTCTGGTCTCCCAGAGCTTATGATCAGGACTACCGCTCCGTGCCTCAGTTTCCACAATGTTCAATAGGGCTGAAGTAGCCCTGGGGTTTCCATATGGTGCGTCCTGCAGCCCAGGCACAGATTCCAGTCACTTCCCCCATTTCAACCTGAGTCGATTTGCTTTGCTCTGTTTTATATATTCTACGTTCCTGTAACATTTTGTTTGAAGAAAAAAGTCCATAATGAGAGAGAGAAGAACCATTGGCCAGGAATTCCCTAAGGCTTTTCCCAAGGGAGTGCTCTGTGATGTTGACCGCTAAGGAGACCAGATTCGCAGGGCTAGTGGGCCTCATGGAGACTGATGTGCAGAAGGCAAGTTGCATTAGCACGTACACCTGGCTGGAGGGCTGACACCTGCCTTCATTTTAAGTAAGGAAAGGAGCTCCGCTCAGCCAGTGTTGGAAAGAGAGAATCAGGTCGTTCCTCACCAGGTACCCCTTGGCATCGCTCTGAGACATCTGCCCTTCCAGACTGCATGCTCCAGGCCCTCGCGGCCCCGCCCTCGCCTTCCTCGAGCAGCTTGGTCTGGGCAGCAGCCTTCAGGGCCTGCACCCCCCTCGGAGTCCCCTGCCAACGCTGCCTCCACACACACACACACACACACACACACACACACACACTCCCCCCCCCCCCACGACTCGGGGGCTGTCCTCCCTGCCCAGCTCGAAGGCGTGGCCTCTGAGTGGATTCACCATTTCTTGTTGAAGGAATGTTATCAGGTGAGGTGCCGGGGCTGTTGTTTTGGGGGCCCCGCCCCTCACTCTGTGCCTTTCCAGGGTTTTCTCCTGAAATCCGGGCGAGCCGGGTGGGCAGTGCCCTCTGTCTCCTCCCTGGGCACACCCTCCCCGCTTCCGCCTCCACAGGTGACCGAGTGACAGCAGGCCGCCCACAGAGTCCACTCCAGTCCTTCCCGAAAGCCGCTCACACCGGGCGGGGAAGCGGGGAGAGCGGCTGGGATGGGGTTTATTTATTTATTTTTGTTTTTAATCCTCACCCCAGGATATCTTTCCATTGATTTTTTGGGAGAGTGGAAGAGAGAGGGAAAGACAGAGAGAAACATTGATGTGAGAGAAACTCATCGATTGGTTGCCTCCGACACAAGCCCTGACCAGGGCCCGGGCCGAGGAGGAGCCTGCAACCAAGGTACATGCCTTTGGCCAGAATCGAACCCGGGACCCTTTGGTCCACAGGCCGACACTCTATCCACTGAGCCAAACCGGCTGGGGCTGGGATGGGGTTTATTGACTGTCCCCTGTCTCAGGGAGGGGCAGGAAAGCTTCATGAACTCGGCAAAGCCAGACAATCTCACTCAGGGGCATTGCGCTGCCTGGGCCCACGCCAGGTTCAAGCGATAGTGTTACCCCTGGGCTGCGTCCTCTCCTGTTCACCCCTTTAGGGTGCAGTGCCCTTCTCCCTCAAGGCCACGGTGGTGCAGAAAGAGGAGAGTGTGCACTGCAGGGCGGCCTCCGTCAAAACGCGAGGACTTGGCGACGTCACACACCGGCCTTCCTCGAGGCCTGGAAGTGAAGCTTGTTGCAATCAACATGCATTACTTTTTACAGTAAAAACCTTTTCAGACGTTATTGGGATGGTGCCACAAAAGCACATGGTTACAAAATTAAACCCACTGGGCAACAGCGTGCACAGCTCAGTGTGCAAAACTTTGTGCCAAGCTCTGGAGGAGGGGGGTGACTCACAACATTTAATGACACCTGGTCCTGTCCCCTGGGGTTCACGAAGAGAGCCATGTGGGCAGGGCTCCCATAGACGGTGGGCTGCGTGAGGCCCTGAGGCAGCCTTGGAGAGGCAGTGTAGCCGGCTGGGGAAGGGCCAGGGTTCACACTGGCTTGGGTTCAAGTTCTTGGGTGGAGGGAGAGCAGTGTTGCTAATAATAGCTCCGACTGAGGGATGCCCCACTGTCCATCCGCGGAATGAAAAGCAATTGTGACAAGGCCACGCAATGGAATGCTATGCAGCAGTGAACAGGGATGAACTTCAGGTACACATGCTATGACTGCATCTCACCAGAGATACTGTACGAAAGGAACCAGGTAGAGAAAGAACACCCACAGAATGATCGCACTTATACAAAGATTAAAAAAAGACAAACCTCAATTTTATTTTTAGGGAGACACCGTAGGTGGTAAAATTATAAACAAGAGCAGATGATCAAGAGCGTCGCTCGTGGGGGACGGGGGGAGTGACTGTGACTATGACTGAGGAGGGGCACCCAGTGGCCCCGCGGCTTCCAGCCGGGCTTCACATCTTGTCCTGGGGGAGGGGGTCACACTGGGGCTCCCTGAACAACTATTCTTTCTATTGCAGGCAAAGGTCTTGTGCCCTCGTCAGTATGGATGGCATATCTCATAATAAAATAGGAGGAAGCAGCAATAGAGGCTGTGGTAAATCACACTTCAAAAACAGGGAAGGGCATAACATTACAAGCGGAAAGGAAAAGTCTTCACCCTCCTACTCTCTCGTCCCCCACCGACACCCACCCAGAGCAGATCCGCCCGCCTGCCTCTCCCACTTGCAAGCGAAGCGTATGTGTAGCCTTTTAAACAAACATGTTTGTTTTCCTAAATTGGATCATTGCAGATAGGCTGTCCTGGGAGCTTTTGTTTCACTCAAGAAGAATACGTCTTGGGTATTTTTCTATGGTAAACACGGTGCTATCTCATTGACCTAAGGCAGTGGTCGGCAAACTCATTAGTCAACAGAGCCAAATATCAACAGTACAACGATTGAAATTTCTTTTGAGAGCCAAATTTTTTAAACTTAAACTATATAGGTAGGTACATTGCTATTAACTTAATTATGGTACTCCTAAGGCTTAGGAAGAGCCACACTCAAGGGGCCAAAGAGCCGCATGTGGCTCGTGAGCTGCAGTTTGCCGACCACTGACCTAAGGGGTCCCTTGGCCTTTCACTGGAAGAGTGACCCCCACTTACTTTGGGAGGCCCCGGGGTGCAGACACTCGGGAGGGTTCCAGATTCTTCCTGTTGGGATTCTGAAGTCACACAAGAAACTCGACATACAAATGTCTTAACGGCTTTTCAAAAGATTGCTCATCCTTAAGTATTTTCTCTGCTGAGGGGGACGGGGGCTGCGGGGGAGGGTTGGCGAATGCCTGGGGTTGTGGCCCTGCATGCTGCCATTGAAAGGGATTCATTCTCTGCTCTCCACAGAGGAATGCGTGTGGCAAAGTCGGGGACTTCACAAATAAGACCCAGAAAGTCCCCTGGTAGCAGCAGCTCAGGCCACCTGTGCTAAATGGCTGAGCCAGGATACTCCCCAAAGGATCCTAGAAAAGGGAGAGCTCTCGTGTGTGTGTGTGTGTGTGTGTGTATGTGTGTGTGCGTGCGTGTGTGTGTGTATGTGTGTGTGCGTGTGTGTGTGTGTGTGTGTGTGTGTCCATCCCTGAGGCCCCCAAACACCGGCTCTGTGGAGACAACATCTCCCACAAGACAACAGTCAATAGAAATCCAATTGGACGTAATGACTGGCTTTCTCTCCCCCACTCAGGGATGGCGACAGTGATTTCTCAGATGCCTTTTAGTTACAGACAAGTTTCTGAACAAAATAATTAGGTTTGGGTCTTTGCAGCCTGCCCTATTGGACTATCGATTATCCACTAACATCTCCCCCCGGCGGGTGTCTGGGTGTGCGGTTGGCATAGCAAGTGGGTAAGGACAGCTCGGAGCAGGGGTGGGAGCCTCCACGGAGCTGCGTTCTGAGCCCGTGGTCCCTCCCAGAGCTCTCAGCTGCTGAGGACCACCTGTGGGCACCCAGCTGTCGGCACCCCCAGCGTCCACATCAGCGGTCCCTGAACCACCAAAGTCCAGGAAGTGGAGTTCCAGTCCTCACTGCCCTGACCTCACACCTGCGTGACCACAGGCAAGGTTCTGTCCCTCTCTGGGTCGACTCAATCAATGACCTCCCGGGCCCTGACCAGCACCGATGCTCTCCCCAGCTGTGCAATAGAAATATCACGTGGCCACAGATGTGAGCCACATAGGAAATAATAAACTTTCTAGCAGCCATGCAAAAAAAAAAAAAAGTAGCCTGGCCAGCGTGGCTCACACTGAACCAGGAGGTCACGGTTTGATTCTCAGTCAGGGCACATGCCCGGTTGCAGGCTCGATCCCCACTGTGGGCCGTGCGGGAAGCAGCTGATCAATGATTCCCTCTCATCATTGATGTTTCTGTCTCTCTTTTCCTCTCCCTTCCTCTCTGAAATCAATAAAAATATATTTGAAAAATTATTAATGGAAGGTTTTACTGTTTTCTGTTTTGTTTTACTGGTTTTAAGAAGCAAAGACAATGTGGCCAATGAAGGCAGAGGCAGTGGTGGAGGCTGGACTAGACACAGCCCACTGGGCCACCGTGAAGACAGTTGACATTCTCCGAAGTGCAAGGGCACTGGATGGTTCTAGACCAGGCATGGCAGGAGCACACTGTGTCTTTGACTCTCTCCAGCTGGTGAGGAGGGTGGACTGTGGGAAGCCTGGGGGCCGTCAGGGTGCCGTTGCAATGGTCCAGGTGAGAGCGGATAATCAGAGCATAAAACGGATGCAACACGTTCCTCACAGCTGCCCAGCTCCCCCGCAGCCTTCAATTACAGCCAATGTCCTCAGACAGGTTAGTGATTCTATTAGCCTGGCCAACCTGGAGACCTGCATTTTACAGATAATGTTGCATGAAGCCAGTTAATGCGGTGATTGAATTATTAAGTTAGAGCGTCTGTGACGTGATTTCATTGGCCCTCAGCAAGGCATCCTTCAAGCAAATTGACATTTGCGTTGCCATTCCCTCTCAAAACCAGTACAGTGGATTTGGTACGTTCTGTACGGAAATGTTCCTGTACAGTATACAGAACTCAGAAGAGAATGAAAGTGAAATGCATTAA
>NW_005871092.1:7621821-7625302 GCF_000147115.1 Myotis lucifugus
GTAAACCAGTATCAATTAGGCCAGCGTGGTGGATGGTATTGTTTGATCTTCCGGGTCTGCTTTCTGTCTAGGTGTTCCATCAGTGGTTGAGAAAGGTGTTAAATTCCCCAATTCGGACCCTGAAATTGTCTTTTCCTCCGTTTCTCTTACACATTTTGAAGCTCTATCATTGGGCGCATATACGTGATCATTATTATGTCTTCCTACTGGGTTGATCACTTTCATCCTTATGAAAACTTTTTGATATCTCTGTTTAACGTTTGTTTTTAAATCTATTTCACCTGATACTAATACAGTCACTTCAGCCTTCTAATGCTTCCAGTTTGCATGGTATATGTTCCCCATCCATTTACTTTCAACCCACCTGTGTCCTTGTATTTAAAGAGTGTCTCTTATAGGCAGCATAGAATCTGGACTATTTTTTTTAATCCACCCAATTTCTTTTAATTGTGGTCTCCATGAATGATTCATGGGTTTCATCTCTCCTTTATTTTTGTTTTCTCCTTGAACCCTCTGACGCTTTCTGCTCATCTGCTCCTCCTTTCTGGCCTTTTGAAATGATTTGAATACTTTCTAGAAATTTAATGTTACTTTTCCTGTTAGCTGTTGACCCGTTCTTTCTTGTATTATTTTTACAGTGATGGCCTGAGAGATTACAACACCCATCCCAAATATTTTTACACTCCAACGTATAGTTATAACAATACTAGAAGCCCAGCGCGTGAAATCATGCAGCCCTGCCCACCCCCGTGCACCCGTACAACCCCACGTGCAGCCCCGCCCACCCGCGCTGGTCTTTGGTCGTTATGGTGTTAGGGCCACAGGCCTTTTATAATATAGATACCACTTCACACAGAATATAGAAATCTGGGCATTTTACAGACCCATCACCACCATCATCCTTTAAGGTAGAGTTGTTAGAAGTAACACCTTTACACGCGTCATAAATCCCTCAAGACAGTGTTATCATGTTAAGTAGTTAAAGCTTTATAAAGAAAATAAAGGGGGAAAGGCCAAAACAAAACATAAGAAAACAAACAAACAAAAACTCAAACCAAAACACAAACCCTCAAGTCTTTTGCCTTGTGCCAGGCACTTACCTTCTGAGGCTGGGTTTCCGCCTGCTCTCGCTTCTCCTCGGTCTGGCCTGGAGCCCAGCCCTGCCAGCCCCAAGGAGACTCGGCCCACGTGTGGCCTCTGCTCAGTCCTGAAAGCCTTCGCCATCCACAGCCTCTTGTGGGGGGAGCCTCAGGTGCAGAGAGTGGAGGTGATCACATGCCTCAGTTCTCAGCAATAAACCATTGTTTGGGTTATTTTCACTTTCCCGCCTTGTCCCACATCCCCTCTCAGATCCCACTCTGCCCCGTGAATATGGACCCTTGAGAGGAAGGAAGCCTCCGGAAGATGGCGCTTCTAATGGACCAACATGGGTCTCAGTGGCAGAATGGGCTCCCCTCCCACCTCTCCTGCTCAAGACTTTACCCTCCCCTCCTCCCCACTTCTCCCTGGGAACCACCACCTGGCTGTCTGTGTCTAGGAGTTTCAGTTTTATACCCCACACTAGAGGCCCAGTGCATGAGATTCGTGCACTCGGACGGGGGTCCCTCAGCCTGGCCTGTGCCCTCTCACAGTCCGGGGGCCCTCAGGGGATGTCCGACTGTCGGCTTAGGGGAGCGGGCCTAAGCCAGCAGTCGGACATCCTTAGCGCTGCCGTGGAGGTGGGAGAGGCTCCCGACACTGCTGCTGCACTCGCCAGCCGTGAGCCCGGCTCAGGGCTTCTGACTGAGCGTCACTGCTCCTGTGAGAGTGCACTCCTGCATTGAGCGTCTGCCCCCTGGTGGTCAGTGCGCATCATAGTAACTGGTCGTTCCGCCGTTTGGTCGATTTGCATATTAGCTTTTTAGTATATAGGATATGACTGAAATCATATGGTTCTTGGCTTTCTTTGACTTATTTTGCATAACACAATCTTCTCAAGGTCCATCCATGCTGTTGCAAACGACAGCATTTCCATTTCTCGTGTGACTGGATAGTAACCCATTGTGTACATGTACCACACCTTCTTTATCCAATCGGCTACTGAAGGGCACTCGGTTTCCACGTCTTGGCCACCGTGACTAATGCTGCAATAAACATGCGGGTGCAGATATCTTTGAGAATAAATGTTTTCAAATCTTTCAGGTAATTACCCAGAAGAGGGATTGCTGGGTCATATGGTAACTCTATTATTATTATTTTTTTAATCCTCACCCAAGGATCTTTTTTCCATTGATTTTTAGAGAGAGTGGAAGGGAGGTGGAGAGACAGAGGGAGTAACATGGATATGAGAGAGACCCATGGATTGGTTGCCTCCTGCAAGCACCCCTACTGGAGCCAGGGATCAAGTGTGCAACCAAGGTATGTGCCCTTGACTGGAATTGAACCCACGACCCTTCAGTCCGAGGGCCAACACTCTAACCCAGTGATGGCGAACCTATGACACGCATGTCAGAGGTGACATGCAAACTCATTTTTTTGGTTGATTTTTCTTTGTTAAATGGCATTTAAATATATAAAATAAGTATCAAAAATATAAATCTTTGTTTTACTATGGTTGCAAATATCAAAAAATTTCTATATGTGACACGGCACCAGAGTTAAGTTAGGGTTTTTCAAAACGCTGACACGCCGAGCTCAAAAGGTTCGCCATCACTGCTCTAAGGGGTGCCTGCGCATTCCCATTTAATCCTAGACACAGCACTGCAATAGGTCCAATCAGTAGCCCCATTTCAGAGATGGGGAAACTAAGGCATGGAGAGGATACACAACCTGCCCAAGGTCACTGATCAAGGAAGTAGCAGGCTGGGACCCGGGCATCCTGACCAGAGCCCTTAACCATGATGCCTCCGTGGCCCAGGGACGTGGGGGCAGGGCCTGCGTCTTTGGGTTCTGAGGCTCCAGGCACTTGGGGGTCCTCCATGAATGATCCCCTTCATAGCCACCTTAACTCCCGCCATCTGCTCTGTCCCCCGAAGTGGTTTTCTGTCTCCCCTCCCTGTTTGATAGGTAAGTTGCACACATCCTGGGATGTCCCCATGTTGTTGACCTACTTACCCAACCATCTTCCTCACACGTAAGGGTGGCATGTCTGGAAGGAAGCCTGTAGCCCACTGCAGGCAGAATGAATAAAACACGACTCCACTGCTCAGAGGCCCGGCAGGATGGCATTTATCTAAGTGGCTTTCCAAGAAAACTGCTCCTGTCCCCCTCCCCCCCCCCCACACGGCCCGCCCCCTAGAAGGGCCTCCAAAGCTGCCGCTGCGTCAGGAGGGTGCTGGGTTCTCTCCTCTTTGTTAAATGGAGGGACCTTACCTCTTGGCCGTGAGCATGACAGCTCCAAACGGCCCCAAACAAGCATTCTTCCTGCCAACCATCCCTCTCTGTTTCCCTTTTCTTTTCTTGTTCAATTAAGCCTATTGGGGTACTATTGGTTACATCACCG
>NW_005871092.1:7626510-7629037 GCF_000147115.1 Myotis lucifugus
GCGCGCTGGGTAGAAAGAAGCCGGACCCTCGGGGCGGCGGAGAGCGGGATGGCACCCCCGGGATCCAGGGGCGCCCGCGCCGACATTCACCCGGAGCACAGGTGTGGCCGAGGACGTGCGTGCCGCGGTGAGCCGAGGGGTGCGCCGGGGACCCGCCCGCGCCGCCCTTTCCGCAGCCAGGGAAGTGTGAGCTTTGAGGGTGGGGGAACCCCCATCCGCCACGGCCCCTCACCTCTCCCCCTGCCCGCAGCCCAGCCCCGAGCCATGGCCCTGAGCGAGTTGGCGCTGGTCCGCCGGCTGCTGGACGGCCGTCACTCCCGGAAGCTCATCCTGTTCATCGTGTTCCTCGCGCTGCTTCTGGACAACATGCTGCTCACCGTCGTGGGTACGTGCGTCCTCCCCTCCCGCCTCCGCCCCGCACCCCTTCCCTGGGCGCCCCACTCACCGAGCGTCCAGCTGGAGCTCTGCGCGGACGGGGAAAGTTGGAGAACGCGCTTTGCAAAAACACATCCTCCAAGACAGCCACGCCGGGCTGCTGAGAGCGGGCTTGTGGCTTCGTCTTCCTGGTGGTCAGGTCAAAAATGTGACGCCCGATGCAGCCCAGAGCTGTGTTTCCTCCTGATAGTGTCAGCTCCCCCTGCCTGCCCACTGTCACCGCGGAGAGAAAGATTTCTTTGAAGGACTAGCAGTTTTCAGAGCTCACAGGAAGGTTATAAGACTTATGCTCCCCGAAAAGGGGGGTTAATAATGTGATGGAACATCCAGGAACGAGGTAAACACCCGTCCCTGGGAGAAGGGAAGCGGCAGTTCAGTCTCTTGGACCCTTGAATGACTCAGGATGGAAACAGTTCTAGACCATTTCAAGAGCAATTTGAAAAGTGTTCCTTTCAGCCTTTTTCCTAGAATGGGTTTTTAAAAAAACCAAATAACTTAAACCCAGCTCTCATAACTAGCCTCATTAACAGCAGAGTATTTGGCATGCTTTTCCTTTACAGTAGCCACATTTTTAATGGGTAAAAGGAAGTAGTTTTTTATTTGGACTCCCAGGGTGGGAGTGGTATCTCCCCTCTCCATTTGCAGGTTTTCAGAGCAGCAAGTAGTCAGGCCGTTCAGATGATCAGATGAGGTGTGAGGTGTGAGGTGGGTCGGAGTTCAGTAGCCAGTAGCCGGGGCCTCTGTCTCCTTTGTGTTGAATGTTCTGTTGTCACACAGGTGCCCAAAGCTGCTATTACAACAAAAGGTTTCCCCTTTCCTCTATGGAAAGTCTCAGAAATTCTTGTGTGTCCGGATAGGATGCACACTTGCCGGTTCCCACCCCAGAACTAGAGAGGAGAAGTGGGCCAGTTGCAGAATTTCCAAAGGATGACTTCCTGCAGGTTTATTTTTTTTCTAAGACACACAATGCAATTTAGGTTTCTATTTCCTTGATTCATTCAATTAAAGGTCTTTCGAGCCTCTTTCTGAGAAGCCCTGGTTGTTGACCCTGGGTCAGCACGGACTCAACCTCAGCCCAGATTTTGCTTTCCCAAAGTATTCCTGGGGTGGAACCCTGTACCGAGAAACCCCAGGGAGGACACGGTTCTCTGGAACTAGCCTCCTGGGGTGTCATTCTCTCTAGGGAGCTAATGTCAGTAGGGGAGGGGGCATTCCTGGGGTATTCATACCATCTCTCTGTGTCTCGTTGATATTTGACGTGACCATCGCTCTTCTGGCATTTGTCCCACGGAGGGTCTCAGTGCAGTCACCACCTTCCCGTTCTGTCTTGTCCCCAGTCCCCATCATCCCAAGTTACTTGTACAGCATCGAGCACGAGAAAAATGCAACCGAAGTCCCGACTACCCGGCCAGCACCCACAGCCTCCCCCTCAGACGGCTTCCAGAGCATCTTTTCCTACTATGACAACTCCACCGTGGCCACTGGGAACACCACCGGAGACCTCCAGGGGCGGCCGCTGCCCAAGGCCACCACGCAGCCCATGGTGACCAACTCGTCCGCGGGCCCTTCCGACTGTCCCAGCGGGGACAAGGACCTCCTGAATGAAAACGTGCAAGTTGGCCTGTTGTTTGCCTCCAAAGCCACGGTCCAGCTGCTCACCAACCCGTTCGTAGGACTGTTGACCAACAGGTAGGTGATAGTATTTTGGCCAAAGAGTATTTTTATTTATATTGTTCCAAGCTCATCCCCCCCCCCGCCCCACCCGATTCTGTTTCTCATTCATTTTTTAGCAGAATCTGGGAACCAGTAGAGGGTGAGCTGTGGGGGGGGAAATCCAATCCCCTCTCCCTTTTGAATCTGGCCATTACTAATTACGATATTCCATTCCGTCTGGCTTTCATGGCTGACTTCCGCTGCTTAGACAGTGAGGAATATATTTAAAACAGAATAGAGCGCCTCCCACCCGTGGGAAGGACTTGGAATTCTGTCTTATCGGTGGAGTTCAGAACGGTAGTGAGTGTGCTATGTCATAGGCAGTCAGTCATGACTCTCAGTTAACCCGTGTATCTTTATACTCGAAAGTGAGTCTCAG
>NW_005871092.1:7629453-7633585 GCF_000147115.1 Myotis lucifugus
TGAGACCACTGACCTTAGATGTCTGGACTGCTGGTCCCCATCATTTGAATCCTTGTTCACATTTCCATGTTGGTGACCGCCCAGCAAGTCCCTGTTCAGAAGGGGATCCAGCTCTGCCTGGCCCCTGGAGGCTCAGGGCTGCCGTCGAGGGGAGTGGCATCCGCTGCAAGGAGGGGGAGCTGATTCAGTGTCCGTGGTGGTGGCAGGCTGCCCTGTAAACAGTGCAGCCCCGAAGGCAGAAATGCAAGACCTGGCCGAGGAGGAAGTGCCCAGAGTCCTGTATGTGAGGCAGGTCTAGAAGCATGAACAGAGCCCAAGACTAGAGATGGGGGAGGCAGGGCGTTGTGAACTAGGGAGGGCAGAGCAGGGGGTTGGGGTGGGCCAGTCTATAGAAGGCCCCAAGTGCTAGGTGGAGAAAGGAGTGGGGTTTTTATTGGAAGCCATCAGAGGCTCCAAAGCCAAGTTGAAGAGTCAGCAAGGACGCCGGCTTTGAGCAGGTGCACCCAGCACCCAGTGTAGGCTGGGAACGGGGGTGCTGACACCTGCCCGGGCTTTGGCCTAGGGACAGGGGCAGCCCAGCAGGGCCCTTGTTGAAATATTATTAAGCGTTTCAAGAGAGCAGCAGCAGGCACGAAATGAGGCCTGGGGCCCTTCTCAGGGTGGGGCTCCGCGTAACAGGGGGCTGGGGCCAGCTCTGGGGCTGGGGTCCCTGAGAGAGGAGAGCGGGTTCGGAGATCTGCCTCCCCCAGCACCAGCTGCCCTCGGACACAGAGGGTGCAGCCACTGTGCCCATGGCGAGTTGGACGGAAGCACATTGTAAACGTTGGCCATTTGGTTTTCTGGACTGAGGAGTGCCGTTGGGTCGATTGGAACAATCCTAAGCCAGGCCCGCCCAGCCAGTCCGTGTGAGGCAACGGTATGGAGCCGCCACGTAAAATACGCCAAGCCAATTAACTCCGCGATGTTGGCCTGCCTGAGGGTCCACCAAGACGCACCACTGGCTGGGCGACGAGAGGGCTCCTCCTGCTCATTAGGAGGACACCGGGCAGGCCTCATTAGTGC
This sequence comes from Myotis lucifugus, assembly GCF_000147115.1. NCBI lineage: Eukaryota > Metazoa > Chordata > Mammalia > Chiroptera > Vespertilionidae > Myotis > Myotis lucifugus. The sequence goes on from NW_005871092.1 coordinate 7,630,516, forward strand.
GGGGGTTTTCTTTCTGTTTCCAAGACTAAGAGCCCTTCTTACATTGCATCTGGTGGCTCTGGCCGGGTGGCTCAGTTGGTTGGAGCGTCATCCCGGACACCAGAGGATTGGGGGTTCAATTCCTGGTCAGGGTACATGCACTTAGTTGCAGGTTTAATTCCCGGTTGGGGCACATGCAGTAGACAGTCGGTTAATGTTTCCCTTCCTCTCTCTAGAATCAATAGAAACATATCCTCGGGTGAGGATTTAAAAAAAATGCATCTGGTATAATTACAGAAAAGGGCTCAGGGTTTTGTATTCTGAGAAGGCAAAGAGCTGAAATGCTCTGTGGGAAAATTGAGGACATTATTATGATGACGCCCTGTTATTACTGTGGGTGCGATTGTCACATACAGGGTCTTACTTCAACCCCGGGCTGAAGGGATGCGAGCAATCCAGGTTTCCAGATGCAAGTGGCAAGTGAAGAGTGTTGGAAAAGCCCCTTCTTGTTTTGAATCCTTTGTTTATTCCATGAGGAAGAGGCCTGTTTACCACCAGGGAGGCCTTGCCTCCATCGTCACTACTCCAAGGGCTTTGACTTGCAGCCCCCAAGGCTGGGGGAAAAAAAAAAAAAGTTCTTCAAGAGAAACCTATTTTCGTTTTGTGACCTGTGAAATGTAGTCTATTCTTAGGGTGAATAATCCACTTTGGAATTTATCTAGAGCAAAATTTTAAACCCTAACTGGTTCCCCCAGCTACCAAGCAAATGTCAAAATAACCATCTTTCAGCACATCCTTGTAATGTGGGAAATACAAGTGCCCTTGAACATCGATGCCGGCAGAATAATTGAGGGAAGTCTGACCCTCCAAAAAAAAAAGACCTTTTTTGTTGTTCCCCCCCCCCCCCCCCCCCCCCCCCCGCCAATATTTCCCAAGCTCCGCAGACCCGAGTCTGGGGACGTGCAGCATTTCTGGGCACGCCATGGTTCTGCCCTGAGAAGCGATAAACGTCCTATTTTCCTTTACAGAAGCTTCTCCTGTGAGCCATTGCACATCGTCTTTGGTGTAATTGGTGCCAATCACATCCTCAATTACCAACAAGATGTGTGATTCGTTTCCAGTATTGTAAACAAGTGTGCTTAAAACAGCGTTTCACCGTCGGCGACCATGTTTCTGATTGAAGGGGTGTTAGAAACACAGAGCGTCAGAGCTGGGAGGGAGTTTAGCCGAGGCTTTGGGCCAGTGCTGGGACTTTACACGCACAGAGCTGGCTGCTGGGGGGAGGAAGTGTTTGCCCCGGACGGGACCAGGGCCCAGCCTCGCTGTGTGGGTGTCTCCCTCCCCTCCTTCTTTCCACTTGCTTACTGTTACACAGTGTGCAAGGTCAGCTGCGAAAAGTCAGCAATGCAGGTCAAACTAACTCTCTCTTGCGTCCACTTAGGCCAGTGATGGCGAACCTTTTGAGCTCGGCGTGTCAGCATTTTGCAAAACCCTAACTTAACTCTGGTGCCGTGTCACATATAGAAATTTTTTGATCTTTGCAACCATAGTAAAACAAAGATTTATGTTTTTGATATTTATTTTATATATTTAAATGCCATCTAACAAAGAAAAATCAACCAAAAAAATGAGTTCGCGTGTCACCTCTGACACGCGTGTCATAGGTTTGCCATCACTGACTTAGGCTCTCTCTGGTGGTACCAGGCTGGACTAGTAAAGGCCCAAACAGTGAGTTGTTGGTGGTTCTTTGTAACCCAAGGGCAGGGAGTCCGGGGGGGAAATCAGCCTGGGTTTCTAGACACGGACCTACCTTCCCTCACCTCCTTGGCCCTAAAAAATACCCAAAAAACTCTATTTCCAGCCACTGATGTGAGCTGGCCTGGCTTCCTAGCACCTCTGCAGTGCTTCTGACGGGGGAAAAAGAGGCTGCCCGAACCCCCAAAGACATGGGGAGCTACCCAGAGACAGGCAGCGTGGAGCCCCTCCTTCCCAAAGCCTCTTGGTATAAGCAGGACCCTCTGTGAAATGAGGCAGCACACATGTCACAGCCGACCCCCCATGACATCCAGGACCTCGTCTCCATGCCCGTCATGCTGCCGCGTGAGTGGCTTTTGTGGGTGGATGATGCAGGAGGCAGGCTGCCTGCCTGTCCTTTTAGATATCAGATCAGATCGCACGCCAAACCCTGCAAATAAAACAGGACAGTGCCTGGAAGCATTGTGTGCCCTGTGGGTTCCCTGGGAGCAGTTTCTCTAGGACTTACCCTTCTGTTGCCATGTTTGTACTGAAACGTGACCAGTCCTGGAGCAGAGGACCTTGAACGTGGCAAGTGTAGCGATCACATCCAGTAACGCTGTCTGAAGCCTGCAGGCACCTCGAGTCCCGTCTTTGAGGCGCGTGTGACTTATTTTGTAATTCCAAGTTGTTTATTTCAGGATCGCCTTGTGTGTAAAAGGCGGGGAAAGGACTAATACTTAGCAACACCTGTTAGCATTCAGCCCGACAAGTGGATTTCAGACATGCACACACACATAAGAGCAGTGCTCCGGGCAGGTGCACGATGGGAAAACACCTTTACGTGTCTCTGTCCACACATCAGACTCAGAACGTGGCCGCGGGGTCCTCGCTTGCTTGGCATAAGGATTGCATCGTAGTTTCCTCTTTGGAGCTGAAAGTTATTCCCCAAAACGAACGGGGTGGCGAGGGAAAGGGTTAACCCCGGGCAGCGCCGGGGCCTCCCTCCTCAGCTTGTCATTGTCTCCCTGGTCTGCTTTTTATCAAGCCGGTGACAGTGGCTTAATTTATTTCCATAGTTACCTAGTATATTTGAAAGCCAGTTACTTCCCCTGCAGATCGTAGCGAGCATCTGAACGACAGGGAGGAAGCCACAGGGCACAGAATCGCGACGCAATCTGCTGTGGTTCACTCCCTCCCACCCCACCCCCGCCCCCACGCTGGTCGGTCTGAAGTGGGCTTTGTAGGGAATAAGCGGTGACACTTTCCAGCTGCTCAGGGATGGGGAACACAGCTGCCCGGGACAGGGAAGCGCCTGCTCCCCGGACGCTGTTGGGGGTGCGTGACGGGGCTTCCC
>NW_005871092.1:7634174-7635343 GCF_000147115.1 Myotis lucifugus
CAACGTTGAAAGTGTAGGGCACGCGTGTCCGGTAATGAGACCTGAAGTAGCGTGAGCCCACTGGTGTCTGAAGCACTTGGCTTGCGCTGCGACGGTGGGTGAGCCACCCCTTCTCTGAACCTCGCTTTCTCACCCAAGAGGAGGGTTTGGACTGGCCGGCCTTTGAGTGTCCTTCCAGATTGGCCATTTGGTTATCCCTACCTGCTTCATTAAGTCCTAAAGGGATTTAAAAAGCAGTAACTGTGTGTGTTTTTTGTTTTTTTGTTTTTTTTTAAATATATTTTATTGATTTTTTACAGAGAGGAAGGGAGAGAGATAGAGAGCTAGAAACATCGATGAGAGAGAAACATCAACCAGCTGCCTCCTGCACATCTCCCACTGGGGATGTGCCCGCAACCCAGGTACATGCCCTTGACCGGAATCGAACCCGGGACCTTTCAGTCCGCAAGCCGACGCTCTATCCACTGAGCCAAACCGGTTTCGGCTGTGTGTGTTTTTTTTTAAAGAAAAACAGCACCTGTGGTGCAGAGCCGTCTGGTTTTAGGTGAAACTGTGGACCTTCTGTTCCACTCACCGCACGTGAACTTGTGCTTGTGATCAGGGTCCCCGCCACAGCGCGCACTAGCAGGACCTGGCCCACCTTAGATGCTGGAGCTGTGCTGGTGCCTGAATTGGGGGCAAGTTACTTCAATTCGCTGAGCCTCAGTGTGGCCATCTGGAAAATGGGAAGAGAGCCAGCGACCTCATGGAACTGCGAAGACCATCACGGGGGCACTGCCCGCTCTTTCCCCGCGGGCGGTCTCAGGGACTGCCAGGGCCTCCTGGTGACAAGGAGCCGCCCCCGCTGCGACCTGCCAGGTGAGCTGGGCCAGTGGCCGGGCTGCAGCCTGGGCGTAAGCATCACTGGCACGTCAACAGCTTTGCATACGTGTGGAAACGGTGTTCATCCGGGGCAGCTGCGAGGATTGTCATACGTCTGTTCTTCCTCCAGAAGCACAATAGATGCTGAGAAATAGGAACGGCCTGGAGCACCACTCTCTGAGCCTCCGGCAAGTTTCCTCATTCAGGATCCAGAGCACAGAGCCGTCAGCTCCGGGCGGATGGAGACAAGAGAGGCCGACACGTGATGGGCATCTGAACGGTGGTTCAGAGCCCGGTGTCTCCCCTGG
>NW_005871092.1:7635521-7678795 GCF_000147115.1 Myotis lucifugus
GGATGGGCAGGTGGTCGCTGTCCTTGCCCAGTCGTTGAGCTGCGGGTGTAAGTGCTTGAGAACTGAGTGAGTGATAACGGTGACTTTTATTCAAGTCCAGAGAAGAAGAGCCCTTCTGGGCTGAGTGACTGGGCCTCAGGACTTTCTGATCTAGGATCCAGGGCTGGTGGGGGCGGGGGAGGGGGAGTTGAGGCCTGGAGATGCTCAGTGCTGCTCTGGGCTGACGCAAACTCTGGAGAGCAATGGCGCAGCCAGCATCGCACCCCCTTTCAGGGCAGGGGGACCAGGAAGCTGCCTTCACCCTCATGCCCCATGCAAATGGCAGGGACCAAGGTGTCTGCATAATCAGCAGAAACAGAGAGGAAGGGGATGAGGGAGGCGCCCTGGTAGCAGCGTACACCCACATCTCATCAGATACCCGGTTCTGGGAGGCGGGTGATGGTGAGCTCCCAGGGAGACTGGGGCAAGACTTGCCGGGCTAAGGGCAGGGCCAGGCGTCCAGCCGGGGGCGAGATACAGAAAGGCCAAGGTCTTCCCACCATGCCACCCGCCTGGTGGCAGAGCCCTGTATGGGCCATGCTCCTACGGAGCAATTAGGATGTAGGGTTTGTGCACAGAAAACGAGGCCTGTCTTTCTAGGCTGGCCTCCCTGGGCTCAGCGCGAAGACGGATTTGAACGTCTTGCTGCCTGATGCCTCTTAGATGCAGTGCAGCCGTCTCGCTGGCCGATCGAATCCTGGAATCATTTGATTGCCATTGTGCCTTTGGTGAAGCTCTAGCACAAAGACTGCAGTTAAAGAAATAATACTTTAAAAATGGTGGGACCAGGGGCCGTATGTTTGGGCCGTGCTCTGGGCTACTTGCCAATATTGTGTTGACATTTATGCCAGAGAAATGTCTGTTCGGACTGGGAGTCCATCAATGTATTCACACTCCGAGACAGTCAAACACAGAAAGGTCACGCAGGAAGCGCCGACGGTATGAAATTTTAGGAAAGTTGACCCAGCACTTATCCGCCGGATCCCAGAGGGTCGGCGGGAGACTCGGGGCGAAGCCTTAAGGAAACACAAAGCAGTCGCCAGATGTCCCTCGCGGTTTTGTTTTGCAGAATCGGCTACCCAATTCCAATGTTTGTGGGATTCTGCATCATGTTCGTCTCCACGATTAGTAAGTGCCTCGTGTTTGCCTTTGGAGCGTGGGTCGCGGGAAGGGTTCTGGTGGCCGTGAGCCCGGAGTTGAGAACACAGATCCCGGGCGGGGGCAGGGAGGTTGGTAAAAACGCAGAAAGAAATCCATAGAGGGGGGTCTTTGTGGGCAGAAACAGTGTGGTTACTATGGAAACAAACCTTTGGGCAGCCGGCCTGCCCTGACCCGGCCCGGCCTGGCCCTTCTCCCCGCAGTGTTCGCCTTCTCCAGGAGCTACGCCCTCTTGCTGATCGCCAGGTCGCTGCAGGGCATCGGCTCCTCCTGCTCCTCGGTGGCTGGTAGGTGTGGGCGCCTGAGTAAGTCCGTGCCCGGGGGTCTGCAGTCTGTCCCAGGGGCCACCAGCAGTGCCCCATCGCCTGCCCCTCACCTTGCGAGCTGGATAATTCAGGGAATCGAGGTTTCGGGGGTGGTGACTGGCTGTGGGCTTGTGGAGAGGGTCCCCGTCTCCTCGTTAGACCCTTCTTGGTCTGACGTTTTCATGAACCTCATGGGCTTGGGTCGCTCCCAGGTCCGGGTTGGGGAGGGAAGGCGAGTCACGGATAATCCATTCAACCCTTTCCTTTGCTGTGCAGGGATGGGCATGCTTGCCAGCGTGTACACAGATGACGAGGAGAGAGGCAACGCCATGGGGATTGCCCTGGGCGGCCTGGCCCTGGGGGTCTTAGGTAGGTAAGGTCCATGTGGAGGCGCGCTGGCAGCCTGTCTGCGCTGGACAGCGACAGTCCTTCCTCCCTCATTCCCTAACTGTCCCTTTTCGTTCCCTACTTTCGGGGAGCCTTCCTGACAGGGGAGGCCCTGGGCTCCCCCTGCCTCTACCCCCAGACTTGCTGGGGAACCTTGGGAAACCAGCCCCAGACCCCCCCGGGCCCAGACGTACAGGAGGCTTGACCAGGATGGTCTGCCAGGATCCTTCCTCTCCGCTCAGACGGCTCTGGGTTAATGCTGAGAGGACCTCCCCAACTCTGAGTCTGCCCCCCACCCCAGATTGGCCTCCTAGACCAGGGGCAGTATCTTCCCCGCCAGAGATGGGGTCCCCTCCCTTTCCTCTGTTACATTCCCCCCTTCCCCGGAGCCCGCAGTCCCTGTCCTGGTGCTTAAGGGATGAAGTCCTCGCCAACCGGGATCTTGTTCCCTCTGACCTTAACTTTGGGGTGACCCGTCGGGTCTCTTGCCCATGTCCCAGATGTGGAACCGCTGGGAGGAAGTAGCCAGGGCACTTCACACCACTGGATGTAGGGTAGGGTGGCCACCGCCAAGAGCTTTCAGAACAAAACGGAGAGCGAAGCACAAGAAACCAGCGGACGGTCCTTGTGAGGTGTGTCTGAGTGACTCGCTCTCCACCTGGCAGTGGGCCCCCCCTTCGGGAGTGTGCTGTACGAGTTTGTGGGGAAGACGGCCCCGTTCCTGGTGCTGGCTGCCCTGGTGCTCCTGGATGGAGGTGAGTCCGCGCGGACCGTGGCCGCGGCCTGGGCACATGTGCTGACCGGGTCTCTGAGCCACGCCTCTTGTGTTTCTCCCGCAGCTATTCAGCTCTGCGTGCTCCAGCCGTCCCGGGTGCAGCCAGAGGTGAGCCTCGGGGGGCGGAGGGCGCTGCACCCGCCTCGTCCCCTCTTCTAACCCCCACTTTCTCCCCAGAGCCAGAAGGGGACGCCGCTGATCACTCTGCTGAAGGACCCCTACATCCTCATCGCCGCAGGTGGGGCTCCCCCCACTACCCAGGTCCTTCTCAGCCCAGGGGTGGGGGCGGATGGCGAGGACCCGAGTTCACTTAGCGGCTGGAAACGGGCTGTGCAAAGGCATAAAAGACACAAGGAGGGTCTACATCACAGAAATGGTTTCCTTCCGTCATTCGTTTCTGACGCTGGGCCAGCTGCAGGGCAGGGTAAAAGCATAGCCTTGGCTGGTCTAAATCATCCCGGCAGCCTTCGGGGCCCGGGGCTGTCCAGGTTGCCCTGAGTGGATTTAGGGGAGGGGGCATATAGTTTGGGGTATCAGAGCTAGATAATGAGGGGTCCAGGGTGTGGGCTCTGGATAGCAGGAGAGATGCAAACAGTGCCGGCAGTCAGTTTGGCTCTATAATTAATGTAAGTGGAATAGACAAACACAGAATCTAAGAAAACACAGATCGGGGACGGGGGGGTGGGAGTCTAGTCATTTCAGCATCGTTTCTGTGTTCCGCCTGTAAATGTCACAAAGACAGAAGATCTTTCTTCCTTCGTGAACACCTTAATCACGATTGCACAATGTTCTTTCGGTCAAGATTTTAGCAAATTAGAGGTCCGTCCGTTCCCCCACCCCCCACACCCCCCGCCGGGCACAGCACAGGGAGCTCTCAGGGACCAGTTCTGTGTGTCTTGGTCCAGATGGTTCTACGTTCCCAAAGGGTTCTGGTTATGAGAGTGACAACGGGGCATTTGCAAAGAGACCCTCGATGCGTAGTTGATTGAAAAGAAATCCCACAACAGCACGTCTGTACGGAATGCCCTGGATGCGGGGGCGTCCCACGGCTTCGATAGAAAGCTCGGTGCTCATTGCACAGTGGAATGTAGGTGCGGGGGCTCAGGCTGCCCGAGTCTGTGTGTGGTCTGTGTGCTGCTGTGTGACCTCACCCTAGTTACTCCATTGACGATTGGAACTCCCTTTCTTTCTTTCTTTGTTAATAAGTCAGGAAAGTTAAACCAGATGATCTTGCAAGTTGCCTCCAGTTCCAAACTTTATGACTCTGGGAATCTAGTTGTAATAATAATAATAATAATAATAATAATACTCTTCACTATCCCCTTGACCCATCATTTCTTTTCCTTACAAAAGTAGGGAAAGTTCTGGGTCTCCAGGCTGCCGGCGCTGGCTGTGGGCACGGGAGGTTTAGCTGTGTTTGGAGGTGGTGAAGGGACCCTGGGGCCCCAGACGCCCACTAACCCTCTTGCTCCCTTAAAGGGTCCATCTGCTTTGCAAACATGGCCATCGCCATGCTGGAGCCGGCCCTGCCCATCTGGATGATGGAGACCATGTGTTCCCACAAGTGGCAGCTGGGTAAGGCCTGGGACGGGCTCCTCTGAGTCTAGGACTTCATCCCCGGGGCGGGTCCATCACTGTCCCCCTGCCGAGCGGCAGGAGCCGGGGTGACTGAGTGGCTTTCTGTGAAACGCTTCATGGGGTCAGTGCTCAGGGGAGTGGCTTTGCCAAAGATGAGGAGCCGCTCCTCATGCCTCATTGCCAGCCCCAGCAGTGTCCCCAGACTTCCTTCCTCCCTGGTCCCCGTGGTAGTTGGGGCCCCAGGTGTTTCCAGGAGGTGGCTGAGTTTGGTGGCCGTGGCTGGGAGTGTCCTGCAGGGCTTGGCAGCCGCTTGGGCTGAGATGCTGTGCTGACGTTTTGATATCTTCACTTAATTGACTCAGGACCCTAATTGAGTGAGGCAGGCCCTGCACAGGGCACTTAAGCTGCTCTGTCCTCTCCCTCCAGACACAGCCTGGGGCTGGCTTTATTGTCTTTACAGTCAGCGAGGGGCCCCGGGCCATCGGGCTAGATCGCAGGCCGCCTCGGTTCCTCAGGAGACCTGGCGGGGCTCAGCACCCAAGCCAGACGGTCCCCTCCCCACTAGTGAGGTCACCCCTTCCTCTCTCAGAGAGAGACTTGGTTGTTCTAGAGAATCACTTGGCTACACCTGCTCTGCGCCATCTGCAGTGTGCTCTCCGCAGCCTGTGGCCACCTCTGCTGGAGCCTCGCAGGCCCCTCTGCGCCTTGGTGGGCGGGGCAGCCTGGGTGACAAGAGCGAGGACCCAGTGCCCAGCCCTTCCCCAGCCCCGGCTGCTCAGCCCCTCCCTGCTCAGGGTCCTGAGGGGGCTCACGGGAAGCCATTCTGCCCCGATGCCTCCCGGATCATTTCTGGAGAAAGATTGGAGATTTGAAATCAAAGCAACTTTCACGAGGTGTGCGCAGGGCTCAGAGTCAAAGCTGGTATACCCGATTTCAAGAAGAAACACGGGAGTTTTGAACTCTAAGCGTTGGAAAAGCCATCTTTCCGAAAGAGAGTTTCCTGTTGTCTTAATAGTGAATAGGGACGAGAGAGAGCTGACGGGGACAGATCCCCTGGCAGCAGAGCCTGGGCCGCCTTGGGCCAGCCTCCTGTTCGCTGCCGAGGGCACGGGCAAGGCCACACTGCCGCCAGCAGCTGGACATCAGCCTGGGCGCGCCCCCAGGTCACAAGGTCCTCCTCCTGGGAGAGCACTCAACCTTGGACCTTACAATTTCGGTCACCTACGACTTGGCCCCCAAAACGACCACATAGACATTTATCTTTTTGGCGTGGAAAGATGTTCGTAAAGCTGAAAAAAAGGGCGTAGAACAGTAGTTATAATCCCATTTTGGGGAGAAAAACCAAGTAAAATCCTGTGCGCACACATTTATGATGAACAGGTAAACTTGGCATGTTTATGGTTAAAGGGCCCTGACCAGGGATCGAACCCGCAGCCTTGGCATATCGGGATGATGCTCTAACAGCTGAGCTACCCAGCCAGGGCGCGTACACATAAACTTACAAGGGAAAATAACAGGGGGGTTATCCCAGGGATGGGTTTTGGGGTGATTTTAACCTTTTCGGGGTCCTTATCTTAATGTTCCCTAATTGCCTCCATGCCTGTTGTCTGTCTTCTGTCCTGCAAAACGGGGAAGGGGGTGTGGGGTGGCAGGTGCCCTGGCCTGACATTCCGGTGCCTCGGGTGTCGGTCCACGTGCAGAGCTCCCGCCAGGCAGAGATGGAGGCGCCGATAGAGAAATGAATTTCGTGTCTGCAGTGTCTCCGCAGCTTTGTGGACGGACGAGCCATGTGGGGTCCGGGCTGCCCCGCAGCCGCCGGATATTAGCTGCCCCGGTGCCGGCCGCAGGGCTGCGTTTCACCGGCTCTGATCGCCCCCACGGCGTCGGCGATGATTAGTTTTCCTAACATTCGGCCGCTATCAGTGCTGATAAGGTGTCCTTTTCATAATTTACAGGCGTTGCTTTCTTGCCGGCTAGTATCTCTTATCTCATTGGAACCAATATTTTTGGGATACTCGCACACAAGATAGGGAGGTAAGATGAAATGAACACAACACTCCCTGTCTTCTAATAATGCTGTTCTTTAAAAAAAAAAAATTCTGTTTCTGTCTGGGCAGTGACAAGCATTGTTGTGATTTCCATGGAAAATTTGGACTGGGGGACAAAAAGGCACATTTACTGATGGTGCGTTGTTGCTGTTTTCCATAGGTGGCTTTGTGCCCTGCTGGGAATGGTGATTGTGGGGACCAGCGTTTTATGGGTGAGTAAAAGACAGCATTGAACAAGTGGAGATGGTCAGTAAATAGGACTTTTGCTTTGGGCAAGAATCACCAAGAAATATTGTTTAGCAGTTTGAAGCTTGTTGATGAATGCGTTTTCTTACATCTTTCATTTTCTTCTAATTTTTTATTGTCATCTTAGAAATTTTGGACAAGACTCTCCGAGGGATATATTTTCATTTAATGCCAGTTGGAAGTTATTACATCGATATATGTCACCCACCCCCACCCCCATCACCTTAAACATTACAATGTCTTAAGCACTTTAGGGCGACTACCCTGGAATGCTAGCAAGATGCTTTTTTTCTAGAATAAAACACCATCTTCCTGTGGCCAATATCCTACCCCAAATGGGTTTTTGGGTCCTTGTCAGAAAGGGAGTGTGGACCAGGCCGATCTTTCGCGTCGGGAGCTGACTAGTGTTCATGGTGCTCACAAAACCCGTTTCAGCTCCAGCTGGGAAGATTGGAGGGTCTGGTTCTGCCCAAACCACGCCCCCGTTTCCTTCGAAGGGAACACACATACCCGGCTGGAGACAACATGTTTTGAAGACTTTCCAAGGTGACTTCGAGTTGCATGTCACGTGATTTCAGTGTAACATTTATTTCCTCTTACAGATCCCTTTTGCAAAAAACATTTATGGACTCATAGCTCCCAACTTCGGAGTTGGTTTCGCAATTGGTAAGTCACACGAGCCTGGTGCTTCGACTTAAAGCGGTTGTTTTTCCTCGTTGCTGAGAAGGTTTCCTCTCATTTGGGCCGATCCTAAACTTCGTAGAAGCTGGAGAGGAGGCTGCGGGCAGCCAAGCCCCAGTACAGCCTGTAGGTCGCCCACAGAAAAACGCCTGCTTCCCCCCACGCACTAGTCCTCTGTTTCCTGAAAGCCAGTATTTTTAAGAAGCCTGGTGTTTGCAGAAGCCGAGGCGCCACTGGCGCACCTGGGCAAACCAGAGCGTCCCCCACGCAGGGCCCAGATCTGAGAACAGACCTCAGGTGAGGCTGGGGGACCAGGCTTCACGGGTATTTTTCTGAGGTTCGGTACAGAAAAGTTGGACAGGTGTGGTGGTGACCACCTGTGCCGCAGGAATTTTCACGGGCAAACGAGACGAGTCTTTCTAACATGAACAATAAATTATACCTTAGGAAAATCCTGTTCATATTTTGGGTAAATGGTCCCCATTTGTTTCTCCTTTAGAACCTGTAGCTCGCTCATGATGCAAGTAAATGCTGAGTCGATCGTAGGGAAAGGCAGGCATTTGTTCTTTGGTAGAAAGAGAGCGGAGCCTTGGCTGACCCCTCGGACCAGGCTAGGTCCCCTGAGCGTAGAGGTGTCCTCTCACGCGCCTTCGTAGCATCGGTCCCCATTGGAATTCATTTTCAACTCTTCGTTTAACATCCAACTCTTTTGTTCTCCCCTGCGCCCCACACCTTGCGCATACTCGGTGGTCAGCAAATACCATTGAATGAAGGAAATTTCCCTCATCTTCCTGCCCCTGGTGCTTGGGGAGGTGAGGGGATGAGTGGTCTGCTGGGGGAATTCACAGATGCTGTCTCCCTAGCCCAGTGATGGTGAACCTATGACACGCGTGTCAGAGGTGACACGCGAACTCAGTTTTTTGGTTGATTTTTCTTTGTTAAATGGCATTTAAGTATATAAAATAAATATCAAAAATATAAATCTTTGTTTTACTATGGTTGCAAATATCAAAAAATTTCTGTATGTGACACGGCACCAGAGTTAAGTTAGGGTTCTTCAAAATGCTGACACGCCGAGCTCAAAAGGTTCGCCATCACTGCCCTAGTCAGTCATTGCCCATCCCCACGGGAGAGGTGGGCAACCGATGTTCAGAGAGAGAAGGCATGATCTCACTCACCCAGCCAGGGATTTGAACCCAGAACACGTGCTCTTTTTTCTTTTTAATATATTTTCATTTATTTCAGAGAGGAAGGGAGAGGGAGAGAGAGAGAGAAACATCAACGATGAGAGAACCATTGATCGGCTGCCTCCTGCACGCCCCCCACTGGGGATCAAGCCTGCAACCTGGGCATGTGCCCTGACCCAGAATGGAACCGCGCCTCCTGGTTCATAGACTGAAGATCTACCACTGAGGCACGCTGGCTGGACTGTACTCTTTCTTTATGCTTCCTGTCCCCGTCTACACCGGAGACCAGAAACTATACTCCTGGTCTTGGTGGTGGCAGTGTTTTTGTTGTTTTTCCCCCACCCCCACACCCCAGGAATGAGCAAACTTCTTTTGATTTTAGTTCCATGAGTAGGGCCAGATGGCCCCTCAGACTCCTTGTTCGGATTCCTTCTGACCCTCCTCGCTGTGTGGGGCCAACGTGTGCAGGGAGAGGAGCCTGGGTGAGGCATGTAGGCGTGTCTCCTCCTCGAGGGCAAGGGACGAGTGGACCAGAAACTAGTGAACCAGGGAAACAGCAACAGGAAGCAGGCGGGGGTCCCCAGGGCCAGTGGCCAGCAGCCTGGAATGCGGGAGAGTCACCAGAGGACTGAGTGCCCTCTGTCGGAGGACAGGCCATCCGGACAGTGAGGACGAGGTGAGGCAAGGCAGGGGACAGGCACCTGGTGGCCTGGTCCCGGTCCCTGTCTCAGCTGCCTGCCATCGGTCTTCAGCCGATGTGTTGTAGGGAGTCTGGCTCCACATGTGCAGGTGGAGAAGCCAGAAGGGGAGGAGGCAGCAGAGGTGTGAGGTTAGGACCGTCCTGTCATCCATCCCATCTTCAGTGTACAGCCGTTTTCTATAGACTGTGTTCCCTGGCCCCACAGGCATGGTGGACTCATCGATGATGCCCATCATGGGCTACCTGGTGGACCTGCGGCACGTGTCCGTCTACGGGAGCGTGTACGCCATTGCAGACGTGGCCTTCTGTATGGGATACGCTTTAGGTAAGGTGTCGGCCTGACACAACCACCTTTTATCTCGGCACGACAGAGAGCGCCTGCTGAGAACCACCTAAACCAGGGGTCCTCAAACTACGGCCCGCGGGTCACATGCAAATACAAATATTGTATTTGTTCCCGTTTTGTTTTTTTACTTCAAAATAAGATATGTGCAGTGTGCACAGGAATTTGTTCATAGTTTTTTTTTAAACTATAGTCCGGCCCTCCAACGGTCTGAGGGACAGTGAACTGGCCCCCTGTTTAAAAAGTTTGAGGACCCCTGACCTAAACCTTTGCGTCTTTCCGTGGGCAAGGTGCCTGCGGGAGCTTTATCTAATTCTCTGTTTCCCGAAGGTCCTTCTGCTGGCGGGGCTATCGCGAAGGCAATTGGATTTCCGTGGCTCATGAGAATTATTGGAATAATTAATATTCTTTTTGCTCCTCTCTGCTTTTTTCTTCGAAGTCCACCTGCCAAGGAAGAAAAAATGGTGAGAACATTTTAGGATGCGTTGAAGTGTTTCTTGATCATTGTAGCATGGTCTTTTGGATAGCGTTTCTTTTTCCTTTGGAGACGTTAGGTTTTATTTTTAATTTTTAATATACTTTTTATTGTTGATAGTGTTATAGATGTTTTTCATTTTCTTCCCCTTTACCCCCCTCCTTCCAGCCCCTGCCCCCCTCCCCCAGGTCTTCACCCCGCTATTGCCCGAGTCTGTGGGCTATTCCTATAAGTATATAAGTTCTTTGGTTTCTCTCTTCTCGTCCCCCCACCCACACATTGAGGTATGTGTCTTAATTGTAAAATATGTTCCTGCTCCTTTTGGGGAGAACTCTCCAAACATTCATGGTAAGAGTTCCTTTTTAGTTGATACCACATCGGACAAGCTACTTCTGTTACTATATCAAGCATTATGTTTATACATTTGTAGAGTAAAATTATTTTTGTACATAGATTAGCAGTCGGTAAGCTCTTTTGTCAATGAAATAAAAACATGGGATAATTCTCTGTTGCTTGAACATCTTGAAAATGTGGACATCAGCCTGGGCACGCCCTGCACTTACTCCTAAGATCAGCCGTTTCTGGTGCCGTTTGCCTTTCTCCCAGCCCTTGCAGCTTTCAGTAATAGTGACTTGGTCCTCACTGCGGAAGATTCCAGAGGTGGTTCTAGTGTAGGTAACAGGCCCTTAGGGAAAAATATTGTATATGCACCTTTGGGCACACATAAAACCTTGAAATTCATAATTTCATAACCAGAATCATGGCCATAGGCAAGAGAGAATATAAAGTGTTCCTCTTCTGAATATGTTCAGACCTCTCAATTCTAAGTGTGAATTTTGAAGTGCATCATCCATTTAAACCTTTCTGATAAGCATTCACAGCTGGAGGCGGTGGGTGTTGCTGCTTTGTGAAACATCTAATGGTGGTGGATACTCCTCCAGCTAAAAGCAGAGGGCCTTAGATTAGGGATGAATGGGAGAAAGCAGGCAGGGGAGGTGGCATTTGTAGTTCATGAATGGATATGCGGTTCGCTTGCGATGGTTTGCTGGCAGTGCAGCCCAAGTTCTTCCTGATGGTTGAGCTGAAATGGATCTGGATGTTTTGGCTTTTCATGAGCTGCCCTTTTAAGATTTCCCCCAAACGTGGATTTAAAGACAGACGCAGACCCTGAAGTTAGGTGCCATGCAGCCTGTATTAGCTTGGGGCATTTTTTTTTTTGCATTTATCTATCTGTTCAATATATTTGAAAAATATATCCAGCACTATTCCCTTTATTATGTAGAATTTAACTTGGTCATTTAAAAAATATTTTTATTGATTTCAGAGAGGAAGGGAGAGGGAGAGAGAGATAGAAACATCAATGATAAGAGAGAATCATTGATCGGCTGCCTCTTGCATGCCCCACGCTGGAGATCGAGCCCACAACCGACTGTGACCTCCTGGTTCAGTGCCCAACCGTGGAGCCACACTGGCCTGGCTCGCTCCATCCTTTTGAATTACTCATGACCCATTTGGCTCAGAGAGGCATGGACGGTGCTGTGGAAATACGCTGACCGAGGCCCCCCTCTCTCCCTGCCTCTCGCTCAGTCAGCTGCCTCTCCACAGCCGTTACTGTGGGTCTCTCCGGGACTCCCCTGTTTTCCGGCCTGGTTGTGTAGGTTCCCTTTCCATTTTTGTTTAATGGGCCCCAGCACAGTACCTTGCCCAAATCAGGCTCAGGAAATTCTCAGTGCAGCAAGAATTTGATTAACGCTAATCACCGACAAATGCCTCTGTTGCCCGACAGACTGTGTAAGGCTCTTGGGAGAGAGGGAAGGGCTGGCACGGGGCCCTGGAGCAGGACTGTCACCTCATAGGGCTGTTGGGGGGACTAAAGGAAAGAATCTCAGCGGGGCTCAGCCTGTGTCTGGCACCCAGGAAGTGCTCAGTCACTCTTGCTCTTACCCAAACCTCTGACTTCAGCCCCTGTCCCATCCTCCCCCTCTTCCCTCTGTGAGAAGAGCTTCCTTTTGCTGTTCAGACCCCAGAACCTCCGAGCGGTCTCCCTGTGGCGTTATCGTTCGTTGACAGCCTGATGGCTTATCTGGGGGCGGGAGGAAATGGTGAGGTCGGAGGACCAGCGGGGATGCAGTGGGGGTGCTTGCCCAGCCAGCTACCGCTCTGAGAGCCGCTGAATGAAGGCTGCAGGAAATGGAAGAGACAGTCCTGAAAGGCAAAGCAACAAGAATTACAGGCTCCCAGAAGCCACTTCCGCTGTGAAATGTCAGAATCCTTCATCAGTGCCTTAGCGAGATGAACCGTTAAAAACTGGAGAAAAAGTGCATCTTGCTGCCCATCATCGATGCCAGCATCGAAGGCATTGCATTGGATGCCACTTGACTGGCTGGCATGCTGGCAGCAGTGAGAGGCAGCCGGCAATGCTGCCTGCTCACTGTGGAGACCCATCGCTCCTAGGACAAGGGGGACCGAGCCAGGTCAGGTGGGCCTTGGTGGAGAAGGGATTGGTGATCACCCCTTTGAGTGTCAGCAGTCAGGACCCGCAGGTACCGAATGCTGGGGGACGTGAGAGCGGGAATGAGAAATACAAACCGTAGCAAATAATTCGTTCACCAGGCCACATTCCGCTGATGTGCTTGGACCGGCTGTTCTGCAGTGAACGGTCCAGTGCTGTCCTCCCGGGTCCCACGTCAGGCGGTCCTCAGCTGGTGTGTGAGCACTTGAGTTTCTCTTCCATTTGGTTTATTGGATTTCCGTGCGTTTTTTGTTGTTGTTGATTGTTTGTTTTTAATGATCACTGTTGAGTTGGCAATGCAGGTGAAGAGGCAACAACTGTTAACTCAAGTGCCTCAGCAAGATTAAGCAGTAGCACACGATCCTTTGAAGAAGACTGGATTCCAGTTGTAAGACAATTAGCACGCAGCCCGTAGCTCTCAGAACACCCAGTCGGGAACAGCTGCGTTCTGCTGTGGATTTTTCTTTCCGGTTGAAGAATTAGCTTCAAAGACGGGGCATGTTTCTTGCATCCCATGGTTGCCCTGACGGGAAAGCAGGCGGTGTGAGGATTGGAGCTTTCTTTCCCTGAGTGGCTCTGGATTCTCTGCACATTGACTCATCAAGTCCTTCCTGCTGTCTCCTCGATGCCGAGGGGTGGGCAAGGATGGGGCCACCAGAAGCTGAAAAGGCCGGGTGTATTCTGTATGTTATAATCTACTTAAAGACGTGTCCCTGCCCGGCTGGCGTGGCTCCGTGGTTGAGCATCGTCCCATGTACCAAGAGGTCGCTGGTTCCATTCCAGGCCAGGGCTCATGCCCAGGTTGCAGGCTTGGTTCTCAGTAGGGGCCACGCAGAAGGCAGATCGATGTTTCCTCCCATCAGTGTTTCTCTCACCCTCAAACTTCCTCTTTCTAAAATCAATTTTTAAAAAATTTTAAAAAAAGAGATGGCGCCCTAGCCAGTTTGGCTCAGTGGATAGAGTGTTGGCCTGTGAACCAAAGGGCCCTGGGTTCGATTCCGGTCATGAGCACGTACGTCGGTTGCAGGCTCCTCCCCAGTCCGGGCCCTGGTCAGGGCTCCTGCAGGAGACAATCAACTGATGTGTTTCTCTCACATCCATGTTTCTCTCTGTCTTTCCTTCTCTTTTCCACTCTCCCTAAAAATCAATGGAAAAATATCCTCAGGTGAGGATTAAAAAAAGAAAACAGAGGTGGTGGGCTTAAGATTTTGCGGGGTGGGGGGGTTTAAGCCTTCTGTGCGACAAGGACCACCCACAGGGGAGAATGGTCCTGGTGCAGTGTCAGTTACCTTAATTACTTATTTTTAGAAATTGAGCCCTTTCTGAAATACATGATCAATTCACTTGGCAAGAAGCGGAATAAAAAGTGGAGCTAAGTTTGCAGCTGATGGTTGGAGCTGGCAGCCTAACGTAGAGGGCCAAGGAAGTCCTTATCTCAGCAGGTCACACAGGCAGATCATTCTAGAATGCTTGGGAGAAAAGAAGTGGGGTAAGCACAGAGCGAAGTCTGAGAAGCTTATCAAACCTGAGGAATGCTAAGAGAGGCTGCAATGTTTTCATCCACATAAATGTGTCCATTGAGATTTTCAAACTGCACCAAAAGGGATTAGGAGACTAGTTCATGTGGAAGAAACCTCCGGAAGACATACCCTGAGGAGAGAATTCCTTTAGTTGACCCCGCGTCCCCTGCTGTCCTCGCACTCTGATGGATGGCACCGTGGAGCTGCGTGTGAGGCGACTCAGGCTGGAGGCTGTCTGGACTCACATCTGCCCAGTTCCAGCTGTGCATCCCTGTCAGGTTCCTTAGCCTGTGCCACCACGCAGGGCTATCAGCCCACCACACGCGATGCTTGTGAAGTTGAGGTATTCCACTGAACATGCTTCTCGAGGTCCTGGGTGATTCACACATCAGCTGTGTGATCAGACTGAGCTTGGTCTGTACATGTTCAGGAGGAATGATGACTCAAGTGCTGGTCAGTTGCGGATCAGCGGACCGTTTCTTATGTTCACAAGAGAAATGTGTTTGTAAAGAAATTCATACAGTTGAGCAGGAGTTGGGCAGCCAGGAACTGGGGAGAGGTGGTCTGAAGTGGCGTTGATGGAAGATAAGGGCCATGGGTTATGTCTAGGGTGATCTAAGGGGCGGTAGCCATGGTCTTACAACACGGTAAGGGTGATCCGTGAAGACGTGGGAATCAGCACCCGATCCACAGACAATGGAGACAGTCCAGTCCATCCAGGGATGTTTCTAACACGAGAGCTGGCGTCCTCAGGAGAGAGCACGTCCTTACTTAGCGTTGGTGCGTGAAGTCTGCAAACAGGTTGGATTGGGTGACCTCCAGGGGCCACCCCTCCCCCAGTTCCAAGATTCTAAGTACAACTCTTCCTAAACCTCACCTGCACATGCCTTTCGTCAGAGCTCACAGGTTCCCCCGAATCCACTTCACGGCCCTGCAGGTAGAATGAAAACACTGCGGAGACCCCTTCTGGTATATCCTCTTCCCCGAATGTTCACCGAGTGTAGGACTCCAGGGCCAGGCAGCTGCAGTTGCACCAAATGACTGGTGAATAGTGGGTGGATCCATCCATCCATCCATCCATCCATCCATCCATCCATCCATCCATCCATTCATCCATTCACACATACACACACACACACACTTGGTTAAAACCATCTTATCTTTCTGAACAGGAAGTTAATCTATCTGCCCTTTGCTCTCTTTTAGGCTATTCTCATGGATCACAACTGCCCTGTTAAAACAAAAATGTACACTCAGAACAATGTCCAGTCGTATCCGCTAGGTGATGAAGAATCTGAAAGTGACTGAGACCCTCAGAAGTCACCAAAGCATTTCGTCGTGTGAAGCAGTGTTCCCTGTGCAGTGACGCATCCAGAACCATCTTAGTCATCCCACACGTCCCTGGTGAAACAGTAGAACCAAAAGTTACCCTTTCTTTTCCGTGGGTATGGTCGATTGCCAACAGCCTTATAAAGAAAAAGCAGCTTTTCTAGGGGTTTGTATAAAGTGTTGAAAACTTTATTTTATGTATTTGATTTTATTAAATATTATACAATATATTTTGACGAAATAGATATAGTGTAAATCTATAAATATTTGAATCCAAATCAGATATAACTTTTTAACTTACATTCACGAACACTTGGGTCAAAAAAAAACACACCTTATATTTTTTCTGAATATTGGTAATGAGTGTTTAAAACTAAAGTACACGTTATCTCTGAGACACTTCCGACAATAAGACACTAGAAGGAAGTCTGAACAATCAAGTAAGACAGCGAATGGTTATGTAGTGACGCCGAGTGTTGAGTTCTTCAACTTGTAATTATCATCAATATACGTATGAGTTAAAAGCTAGTTGTCTCAAACGCAGAGGACAAGAACTTGAGGCAGTTACCGTTTGGATTTATCTGTAAAACTTAGCTGGCACTAGTTATCTATATGTAACCACCTACCTGGAAACAGCTGGTTGTATGTAAATGATATGTTTACATGTCATGTGGTTGGCAGCAAACATTGAAGCCAATGAGGGGAAAAATAGCAAATGTTCTGAAAGCAGAGAAAAGCATCTAAAATGAACAGTTAATAACAACTAGATGCTTCCCTTTAAGATAGATGATTATCTTACTGGATGAAGGAACATTGAGGGTAGATTACACAACAGTCAAGGTTGTGTAAGCATGGCGAGACTTATCAACATCTAGTCCAAGGTTAGAAAATAAAGGTGAAAGGCTAATAGCTGCTATGACATGAACAAAAAAATCAGACTCTATCATCTTTGACCTGTTTGGAGATCATCCAAGTGTTTAATTTTGAGTTGTCTGTAACTATTCTTTCCTAGACTTCTGAAAGTTGTTCACATCAATGTGAAAAGTTTTAAATGAAGATGAGTGCAATTAGGTCTTGAATCATGTTAGGAAACCAGGTAAAAATAGGGTGGTCTGGACACCCCCCATTTCACAGGCAGGAAAAAAATCAAACATCTGAAAATGTCTCTGTATTAACTGTGTCATCTAGTGCTGTGTGATGTAGTTTCTCTAAGCATGACATTGTCGTGCCTTCCCAACCTAACAGCCAATACTGTGTTAGTGAACACTGTCAGTTTACACCAGGTTTTGTATGATATGATTGCCGTGGTGATCGTGTGGAATGCCTCAGCTACTACTGGTTAATTCTGTAGTTCTGTCATTGTAAATGAAAATCACCTAATGCCAATGGTTTTGTTAAGTTAGAAATTGTTTAACTTGGACGAGGAGGAACTGAGGACTTTAAGAGGACTCTTCAACCTTTCAATTCTCTAGGAAAGTTAGCTGATGCTGACTTCCCATTTGCTTTACGAAGCTTTCCTGTGGGCCTTGGCAGGGTCTGCAGCCGGGCTGTCGGGTGCCGTGAATTGGAAGCACACAGCTTCCCGCTCACCAATTCGCATGGGGCGGCTGATTGGGTGGCTTCTGGAAGGTGCTCCAGAGGCGCGTGCCCATGGCTCGGAGGCAGGTTGTTCTCCACTCCTACTGGGGAGAACCTTCCAAAGGAACGAGCTGCAAATCGGTCCTCTAGCGGGTTCGTGGTCCTCCCAGCCCCAGCACCGTATGTTATTCCTACTTTATTTTTGCCTTTAAGATTCGTCTCTTCAAAAATGACTGGGAAAGGCATGCCTGCTCTTGATCCTTAGGGATGACATAAAAGATACGTGGAGTTTTTTAAAACTGTTTTAGGAGCAAAAGATATCAGTTGTATCTAACAGGAAAAATGGGGAATTGTAGGGTCTTTTATGTGACTGATGTTCTGGGGTGAGCCAAGACTGAAAAGAGACTTTTTTAAAAAAATAATTACGTATGTCAGAACAAAGAACATACAGCTGAGTTTCTGTTTTGAGCAGAGGTGGTTTTATGTGTGTACCTGGCAAACAGATACAAAAACCTTAATGAGGTAGCAATGAATAGTCAGTTCTTTCTTTTGACTGCCAAGTGTACCTGCCTAAGCCATGTTTTAGCTAGTTGACTTAATAAATCTTCTGAACACTACTGTGCCTACTTGTATTCCTTTATAAACCAGACATTATCCTTGGAATCAAATACATAAGGTATTGACTGTTGATATTTAATTAAAAACTGTTCTGCTTGCAGGCATCAGGTAACTTCCTCTCCAGGTTAGTGAACCATACATTTTGGCTTTGAAAAGTGTTTTAAATTGAAATATGTTAACTAGTCACATGTCAGTGTGGAAACATGCAGTAAGTTATCCTTGCATCTAGAAAGTTGTATTATTTTCCTGATTGCTGTGAACCAATATGTTTGATAAGAATAACTAAACTATGTGGCCATTTGATACACTGGGCCTGTGGCCCCAAGTCCTGTAAGACTTACGGTGAGCATGTGTATCTTTTAGGGGCAAGAGTCTAGTTTTAATCAGCTGTTTAGGGGATCCATGGCTTAAAAAGGATTGAGGGACCACCCCATTTTTTAAAAGAAAGCCAATACATTTTAAAAGTGATTTTAAATTTATCTACTTTTAGGGAACTTGATTTTATTATCTTACTATTAATAAAAGCCAAGTATTTTCAAATTGTCTGTCAAAAAATTCAGATTTAAATTTTGAACCTGACAGTACCCTCAAATATTAAGCTGTTTTCTTTTCTCAAAAGTCACAAGTGGCCACATAGTATTCAACTAGTTCTGATATTGAAGAATGTAGGTCTTGACATTAAGGAATGTAGCATATTAATTCTGATTCCAAAACAGTGCTAAAAGGTTGCTCAACTTGAGGGTCTAAATGTCTAGCCCAATCATTTAATACCAACGTAAAAAATACACGTTCACTACTCCAATTACTAATAGGGAGCAAAGGCAAATCCATAAATAAAACAAGAGTAAACCCAAAAGTTAATGCTTTTAGGCAGTTTTCAAAATAGTAATTTTGTTTAGCACAAATGGACTGTTGAGCTTGTGTGGCCAGATTATACCAGGCTGTAATTCCAGAGAGAGGCAGCAGTCACCTTTTCAGATGCCATCAAATGAAGATATTCTTTTTCCCGTGGTGGTTTTGCTTTCTTTATTATCTGTTAGCTATTGATAACATAGCATGGCAGCGACATTACATCAGGAATTTAATATAATACAACTGTTTTCATTGAGACCTTATACCTCACTCTCCCCTGGGCAATTTGGGGTGTTCCCGTTGCATGAGTGCAACTGTGATGCCCCTACTGCTCCTCCCACTATATATATATAATAAAATATTGCACTATGTTAAAGGTATTATTTTACAAATATCATGAGCAGCATTACTGAGCTTTCCATAACTGTGGTTCTACAGAGTTAAGTATTTTAAAGCATGAGTAGATTTTTATGAAACCAAAGTTTTGCATTACTTCTACAGCCCTTTCAAATGCACCCATTTCAGCAGCATGCTTGGATGTCACCGAAACTTCTGTGGTACGACCCTTAAGCACCAGCCACTTGCAGACACTCCACCTCCCAGGTTATGGATGGTAAGTTATTTTTCATACGATGGAAGTTGGTTATTATATTGGGCAGATTGTTTCAAGCATATGTTACAGATTAACATTTTAGCTTCCAGAGAATTTTGTGTATAAAGACTTCTATAGCAGTGTTCTTTCCAAATGCAAGCATGCTTAAATAAACAAAGGGGGGTATACGCAGCTATATTTTTGTTATTAACTTGGCCAAGAAAGCATTTTCCCCTAATATTTCACTTAATAGCAGAAATGAGAATTGGCTATTGATTTTTAAAGAAGTAACTTTCCTTCCTTCAGTAATGTTTTTATAGCCCATATACATCCTACCTGTTATTTGAATGGCTTTTTACCGTGCAGAGCACTTAGTTATGCTATTGTTTCCCTCACAATCCTGTGAGGTAGACTAAATCTAGTTTATTCCTACTTTAGAGCTGGAGAAACTGAGACACAGGGCTCTTTTGTGGCTTGCCGATGGTCATACAGTTCATTCATGGCCAATGGAAGAGCTTGATCTTAAACTCTTATATGGTGTCCTGGACTATAGATGTGGGCCAGAATCCATATTAAAATGCTTTTTTTCTGCCAGCCATACAAGCCATCCCATCTAGTTCTAAATTCATGTCAGTTTTACTACATATCATTATAGTAGTTACCTACAAAAGGGAAAATTATGCATAGATGTATCTTTTTATAGGCAAATAAAAGGCCAAAACTTTTATGGAATACCAACAGGGGTCCTGCTCACGGTTTCCCTCAGCCATGTGTTACAGAGATCCACACGATGGACCAAGTATGAGAGTAGATCTTCCTTTTCAGAGAACTAGTCCCAATTCCTATGTATGTATACTGTCTATTTTTATTTAATTTTCTTTCTTTTTTTTTTTTAATGAATGAAGATAGTCTGAATTACAGAAGCATTCAGAATGATCACCATTCCTTTAAGCCTGCAGGATGTCAGACAAAGGAGTAAATCTATTTTGCATGATTCTTCTCCTTCACAACATTGTCCTGCATTAAAAAAAAAAGTTTCTAAAAAACAGCCAAACCAGTTATCAACACGGTCATTTTAAGAACAGTCCTCTGAAACTTTAAATATCCTTGCACATGCTTTATTTCCTATGGGAGAACTGGAGATGAAAATTAATCATAAATGATTAGAACTTCCATTTAAAAGGAAAGCAACATTTTGAAAAATTATATTTCAAAATCATAGTTGCTGTTTTTTAATAATCCTGTTCTCTACAAAATTCTTTACCAACTGCGTTCTATATTTACTCTTTGTTACATTTTGTTTGCAGTGCAAGCTCTTCAAATCAATCACTATATTCTCACTCTACTTCAACTGCACAAAAGCTTTAGAAAAAAATTTCACAGAGGCATAGGAAGCAAGCAATATATGTAAAAGGTTTTTGTTTTTTTTTTACTAAATCAGCATAACTGACTAAAGCCATAGTGTCTGCTTTCGTGTTACATTTGGCAAAAACAAAAAGCACCCCCCAGGACCCCAAAATAATAAAAATCTCAAGTAGGATGACAAACTTCATAACACAAAGATTCAAAAACTGTTCCCTCAATGATTGCTGCTGTCAATTTGGGCATGCAACAATCTGTTATAACCGTGATAGAAATAAAAACATTACAAGAATCTGGACAGTATCCAATTTAACACTAATTCAAAAAAGAGAAAGAAAAATAGCACAACGAGACAACATACATAAACATGAAAAGTCAGCTTACATAATTCCATAATTAGAAAAAGTTAAAAATAAATTAGTAAAAATAAATTCCAAGTATAAACCCAAAAAGCAGAGCTATAAATGCAATCTGAAACAACCAATTTAGTGAGCTGGTCATGTTTTCGCTGGAACAACCTTTTCATTCTTATTAACACAAGCAAGTAACTGGAGAAGCAGGCCGAAGTGCATTATAAGGGGGTTTAAACATGGTTATATCTGTGGTACTTTAGATACTTTTCCCCAATTGCTTGAAAGATTAGACGGGTCTGTTACACAGACTCAGATGGGCCGAATAAGTCATCTGAAATGCTGCTGAATGGCTGAGCGTCTATTAGTTGGGTTATTTCATTATCAAAGTCTTCTTCTGGGTCATCCGTATACTTGCCTATTTTTTTGGGGTGCTGGTCTAAGGTCAGACTTTCTAAAGATTCGATATCTTCAATGCCTGCTCTGTAGTGGATCATAAGAAGTGTCAAAGCTTGTAGTCTTTCACCTGATTTACCTAAAGCAGCAGAAAGAAGAGATTTTTTCCTTGTATCGGTTGTCTCTTTTTCTTCTCTAACAAGGGAATTGTTATGTTCCAGCTCTTGATCAATTTCATTCTGCAGTTTGTCCAGCATGAACTCGAGTTTCTGGATCCTCTCCTCTGTCGGCAAGCCCCTGTACAGGTCACGGCCAATTTCTTTAACTGCAATGAAGACGCTGTCATCCAGACCGCCCTCCTTCCTCACTAACTTTATTCCTGTGCTGTTTCCCCGTTTAGAAGGACTGTTTGGACCACACACCTCTGTGTCGCTGCCTTCATTGTCTGACGTGTTGGGGGTGTGTTTTGGTGAAGGTTCTACTAGATCGGCTCCTGGTTCAGAAAGGCGAGTTTTAGAGACTTGACGCAGGTTTAACAGACGAGAGCTAGTATTGATGATGTGCCTCGTCAAGCCTGTGGTTCTAGTGACGGACTTGCTAACTTCAGCGTCAGTGCGGGCAGACAGGCCCAGGAGGGTCTCCTGTCCTTCCAGCCTGAGGTTTTTCAGGGTCCGGTCTATCCGCCTCTCAGTCGCTCCACAGAGAGGAATCTCGGCGAGACACTTTTCCTGGCATTTCTTATGGCAAACATAAGCACAGATCATACACTGGGAAGCGGCTTTAGTCCACACTTTTTTCTTGCAGTAATCACACCACGTTGGGTTCTGGAACTGAGTGTCCTGGAAACTGTGTTTATTTTCTGTTAAGCCCATCTGTCCCACTAAGGGCTCCTCTTTCGGCAGGGCAGAAACCTCTTCGACCAAATGAAATTCTTTTTCTTTCTCCAAGTTAGTAACTAGGTGGTGGTCCACTTCTCCTTCTTTCAAATATTTGAAATGAATAGTAATGTCACCAAAGCAAAATTTGTCATTGAATCCCTTTTGCATACTCAGGTTGCGGAGTGCGGTTCTCGTGACCATGGCCTTGGGTGTTGGGGCTTCCAGTCTGAACTTGGAAAGGTACTCCATGTTTGATGTAGTGAGGCATCCTAAAGCCACCTCTTCAAGTTTCAGGCTCACATGCCCCAAACAGATGAGCCCCCCCAACTTGAAAGGATCCCTGCACCACAGGGCGAGGTTTAAGTACCGGTGGCAGGCTTCTATGTCGAAGAAGCAGGTGGCTCTGGCCCTTGTCCATTTCCCTAGCTTATTACGATAGTGAATTTCTGAAGACTCCCACGTCTGAGGGTCATCCGAACTGTCCTTAGGGCAGGAGCTTTCTGAGGGCAAGTCTTTCCCCACTTCCTGCTTTGCTGAAGACTGCTTAGATGCAGCTGCATCTTCCATGTGATCCACATTTTTCGCTTGCTTTTCAGCAGGTTTATCTGCAGGAGGAGGAGGCAGCGCCTTTTCTGGCTTTTCAAGAACCTCTGGTTCCGCCTGACCTGGAGCATCTGCAGAAGGCAAAGGAGCTTTCACTTGCGGTCGTGGTGGCACGGGTGGTTTGAGAGTGGATCCCTGGGTGGGTTTTGACACTTGTGCTGGGTCTGTTGTCTCAGAAGGTTTTGGGGCTAAAGGTTTGTTTCCTTCTTTGGATGGGAGTTTGGGTGGTGGTGGGTGACTTCCTGTAGCTAATTTACGATTTAAAACTGGTGATATCGTTCCAAGGGGTCTAACAGAAGGTGTCGTTGGAGTACGTTTGGGACTAAGACTTGCCGACTGTGCCTCATCTTTGAACTCATTTTGTGCTCTGACATCACTTGCCAAGTCTTCAAATTCCAAATCCAGGTCTCTACTTTCAGTGTCTACTGCCAACCCAGCGTCCTCTTCATAATTTGGTTGGCATGAGCCTGACAGAAAGTTTTCTTCCAATTGACTAAAATGATCCTGCAGCGCTGCACTGTGGTGACCCTGGCCCACAGGCCTCTCGTAGTACACCAGGACGCGGTCGCCGGCCTGCTTGATCAGCTTCAACACCTGCAGTGTAGATGTGATTTTCACACCTGTTTTAAAATTTTGAAAGGGAAACACAAATTACTGCAATGAGAATTACCTAAATTGCTATATATAATTGCCATTAACTCATGATATTTAACGACAAAGTAATAGGGAAACCTCCAAAATATATGATTGGCTTTTGGATGCATCTGTGTGCCAATTCTCAAACCCTGGATATTCTAGAAATGTTTACTTATTCAAACCAAATGATGACACGAAAATCCTTAGAAGGGTGCCAAGCTGGTAATTGCTTCCATTCCTTCCTACGTTTAAGTGACACTATTTCTCAGTTTAAAGTGAGCAGAGTGACACCTAATAGGGATTTTAATGGTTAAACCAGACTTAGAACGATGGGAAACTGATGTTATTGCAGGAAATCCCAAAATATACCAGGGATTACAAGCATTGGGTCAAAGTAAGAGACTGATGTTTGAAATAAACTGCAAGATACTATATTATGAGTAATGTACTCTTTTACAGATTCTCTTTAGTAGCTTTACCCATTAAACTAATCCTTTTCAGGACCAGAAAGAATAAGGCAGGCATAAGTTGCTTTACAGTTAAACAAGTTGGTTACTATCTGCACCTACATTGATAATATCTATCTTAAGTTTTCATTTTACTATTTTCTAATAGGTGCTACATTAACATCATTCAAAATTCAAAGGGTACAAAAGATGTATACTGGAAAAAATCTCCCTTCCACCTCTATCTCCAGCAATACTCTTCCTTCCCCAAGGCAATCAGAGCCAGCAGCTTCTAGTATATTCTTCCAGCTAGCCATCTTCTAGGTGTATCATTACAGGCTCTATTTGTTTCCTGCCCTTTCGCTACCCTCCCCCAAACAGTACTTACCCAAGCTATCCCTTTCTGTAGGACTTAGAGAAAGGTGAGACAGGTCTTTGCTTTCCAAAGGTCTTAGGGCCATCCTAAATAAATCAAAGTAACATCAGCCCCATCTAATAACCTGACTGTAGAGTTCCTCAGCCTATATCCTCTCTTACTTCAGCTGCCCAGGAAGTAAGACCTTGCTTTAGACCTGGTCATCACTGGGAACTTGACCACAGCAAATATCTTTCACTTGGAAATTAATTTCTGGTCACAATCTCTTATTTCCCACCTGTGACAATTCTGTCTGCTGACTGAACTGTTTAGAGGTAATTTCCAGACCTAATCATTCCTCCTTCGCTCTCCTGGCCCAGATGGTTCTCCTGATAGCACTTGCTTTTCTCCTTGACCTCAGTCTCAAGATTTCAGTGATGTTCACATCAAGATTTTCTATTCTCTTGCCCTGGACTTTTCCTCTTCTACATCTACCTTTCTGATTCCCAGCTCTGCTAGCCCCGCCACCTCCCTTTTCTCCTGAGATGCCTGCCTGATCCAGCCCCAAGTTATCGTCTCTGTCTTCAGCATAGTGTTCAGTGCTGCCTTAGCATTCTGTTGCATGGTCACCAAACAACTGAGTCTCTAAAACACCAGCTTCAAACCTCCCCCAATCCCCTGATCTTCCTGCTTTTTTCTTCTGTGGATGACATCACCTAATTTACTGAAAAGATCAACAAGAAGTCACCTTTTCTTCCTGCCAATCATTTTTAGTATTAAGCTATCTCAGAGGAGGGAGTATTCCTTTCGTTGTACTCTGGATCCCACTCGCCCCCTAACCATCTCTTTCAGCCCTTTGCTCCATCAATTATCCTTGCTCAGACTTTTATTCCCTTCCTCCTGCTTTAAAACCATTTTCATGACACTGTACTAACTGGGCTCAGATGATCTCTCCTCTGCTTTTTCTCCACCTAATCTGCCCCTTGTATGCAAACATTCCCATGGTCTTGTCTGTCATTAGTTTTCTCTGTCTTTTTGCTCTCTTCCTGGATTATATCCATTTCAGGAGTTTTAGCTATCAACTTTTCCTGTTCCCTTTTGTCCTACATTCCCAACTACCTCTGGGCATCACCACCTTGATGTTTCTTTGACACGACAAAGTCAGTGTAGTTAAAAACCCTCTCTGACCTTCTCATGCTCCTGTCCTCACTACTATGTGAGAATCAATGTGCCACCCTCTGTTCCCCTGACACAGATCCAGATAGTGGACTCCCTACTCATCTGTCAGTTCTGTCAAAGTTCCAGTTCACTTGGTTAATCCTCACCTGAGGATATTTTTTTCCATTGATTTTTAGAGAGAGTGGAGGGGTGGGGGGAGGGAGGGAGGGAGGGAGAGAGAGAGGGGGGGGGAGGGAGGAACATCCATGTGAGAGACACATTGATCAGTTCAATGATGAGAGAGAATCTCCTGCACACGCCCTGACCCAGGCCAGAATGAGGTCTGCAACCCAGGTACATGCCCTTGACCAGGAATCAAACTTGGACCTTTGAGTACGAGGGCCAACACTCTAACTACCAAGCCAAACTGGCCAGGGTGGGATTCCTTTTCTTTTGGAATATTTCTAATATATGCAAATATAGAGGAAATAGTAAAATGAACTCCATTATTGAGTTTCAAATATAGCAACCATTTTGTTAATCTTCTTTCAACTGTCACCAATCCCATTACTAAATACTTAAAAAATTATTATAGAACCACATAAATGAATTATAGCTATAAAAAAA
This sequence comes from Myotis lucifugus, assembly GCF_000147115.1. Taxonomy (NCBI): domain Eukaryota; kingdom Metazoa; phylum Chordata; class Mammalia; order Chiroptera; family Vespertilionidae; genus Myotis; species Myotis lucifugus. Next base: position 7,661,256 of record NW_005871092.1, read on the forward strand.
TAAATGTATATCACACCTGCCCCTTATCTCAATAAATATATTTTTACAAATGGTAGATATATTTTTCCACTCAGCATACATTTACATTGCTTAGATTTATTTTTGATAATATTTACTACTTGTGTAATTAAAAACAAAAATCTTTCAAAAAAGTACATAAAAAAATTAATTTTACACCCTAGCCAGTGTATTCTAATGGTTAGAGCATCAGTCTGCGCACCGAAAGTTGCAGGTTTGATTCCCAGTCAAGGGCATGTATCTAGGTTGTAGGTTTGATCCCCAGTTCAATTAGGGCATGTGTGGGAGGCAACCAATCTGTGTATCTCTCTCACATCGATCTGCCCCCCCCCCCACCTCTTCTTTCCTTCTACTCTCTCTAAAAAATCATTGGAAAAAATGTCCTTGGGTGAGGATTAATAAAAAAAACCACAAAAATTAATTTTATCCTGTAGGCAAAACCAAAACAGGGTGTGTGAATATTAAAAAATTTATACTGAATTGTGGTTTTCAGATGGGAAAGAGTAACTGTTATGTCAAACAAGTAACAGCTGAGGTTTATTTTATAGCTTTGTATCCTAAGTGTCATATGGCATGTGTGTTTTAAATTAAATTTTAAGGCTTTCTTCAGATTTTTATAATAAAGTTACTACTTTCTATTATAAAAGTAACGTGCTTATGAAAATAAAGGAGAGAGGAGAACTCCCACATCTACTCTCTGCTTTCTCTGTAAATGTAAACTCTACTGCATATTAGCATAATTACCTCCAATAGCAATCAGTCGATCTCCTCGCTGGAGATCAGCAAGTGCAGCAGGTGAGTTTGGGGCCACAGTCTCAATGATGACGTGCCCGGCATACCCGTCAGTTGACTGGACAAGACGAAGTGTAAGTCCAACACTTTGTAAATTCCCCTTAATTAATTCAACCTTTGATAAAGAGAAAAAAATGAAGATATTTAATGGATTCATAGTAGAGAGTGAGAAAACATGAACACACTGAGAGCACTACGGTTGATGCTGACTTTTGTACCACAATGACTATTATAGACAAATAAAGGAGGAGGAAAATCTTTATTGTGACAGTACACACAACACAGATACATCTCAGAGGTGTACTGAATGAAATGAGTCAAACATAAAAGACGCTATACTCTAGGATTCAATTTGTAGTAAATTCTAGAAAAGCAAAATTAAAGTGACAGAAAGTAGATGAATACTTACCAAGGACAAGAGGTTGGGGGCTGAATATTGAAGGCAAGTAGCACAAAGTTTTCAAGATGAAAGAAATATTCTATACTTTGATTAGGGTGGAGGTTATGTAACTGTATACAATTACCAAAATTCACCAACTGCACAGTTAGTGAACTTACTGTATTTAAATTATATCTCATTAAAGCTATTAAAAATAAAGCAACAAAACCTTGAATATGCCATTTTTTTGTCTTAAGAACATAAATATACAGGTCACTGTTAAGTCATTCAGATAGCCCTTAGTTTTCCAATATACTTAAACCCTGCACTCCAATGCCAGAGCAACCACCTTTAAACTTTGTTTCTGTTTTTAATTGTTGTAGGGATTAACTTTTTTCCCTCTGGATAACGCATCAGTTCTGAATATATAAAATTTTAGAGTGTTTGTTGACTTCTTACTATAACAGACTAGGATGTTAGCCCATTCTCCTTCCCCCAATTATAGTAGTTACATCACTGTTTTTAGTTCCTCTGTGTCTCTTTATAACTTTAATACCTATACATCCCTATGTCTTATTTCATCAACTATAGACAATATCCCTCTCGATATTAGGACTTCTATCCTTCCCTTGTCACCTCTACCTTCTAAACTCTATCATCTAAACTCTACCATCAAAGTTGATAGCTATTTTACTTATGTTCTAATTCTAATTAAGCCATCAAGGTAGATGATTCTAAAGGCTAAAAATGACTAAATATTATTTATAGCTCATTTTCTGTCTTATATAGCCTTTTGTTTTTCTTGGAGGTTTTGTTTTCTTTCAACAATATAGCTTTCATTTTAAATGCAAAATTTACATAAGTACTGCTTCTGCAGTTGGCTCTCAAATTCATCCATCCATTTGTTTGCATATTAAGCACCCAGTTGAAGGGAAGTTTTTCCCACCCCCACTATACCAAAAAGAAGCCAGTTAATAAATGTACAAGGAATGATCAAATTAGAAAAATTGCCCCGCCCCCAAAGTTAGAGGGACTGGTTTAGATTTTTTTTAAAAGGCAAAAAACCCAATGTAGTGTTTGCATTTTGATGAGATCCTAGTTTAGGGGAAAAGCTACAAAAAAAATTTATGGGACATTGGGGGCGTTTTAATAGAAACTGAAAATTATGTGAAATTAGGGAAATTTTAATTTTGTTATGTGTGGTAACGATTATGTAAAAGTCCTATATTTAGAAGGTTCATACTGAAATATTTAGGGGTGACACATAATTTCTACAACAATCCTTGCCTATGATTTTAGGCAAATGTTAACTTCTCTAAATGTGACTGGTAAAATGAGATATCCATATTAAATGTGGAGCTATGAAAAGGTTCAGTGTTTATTACTATTATTAGTAAGACTGAGCACTAGTCAAAAATGGGGATGCAAAAGGAAATTTAAAAAGCAATGAATGAAAATATACAGCTAAAGAAATGAGGCAAACATGAAATAAACATAAATTAAGGACATTAGAATACTTAAACTATCTTATGTCATTCAAGTATTAATTTACTTTTATAGGATCAAGATTGGAGAGAAGCTAAAATAATTTTATGATTAAAAAACTATCTTATTAGAAAAGACAAAGATGGTGACTAATGTCAACATTTAGTTCAAACACACTAGAAGGATAATGAACTCAAACATGGTATTTACGTCCAAATAGTAGAGATGATACTGATATTGGTAAATATCTACTTTTTTCACAAAATTAAAAGTTTTCGTCCCTTTAGAAAGTTTCTCCTGTGCAGTAGACTAAAGACATATCAAATGAAAGGAAAAAGAAGGGGCCATAAAAGGAGAGAAAACATTTTTTATGGACAAATCAAAGCATAGTAAAGAAAAGATGAACATGAAACAATACTGTCCTTTGGGTTGCTGATCATGAAATCTTTAATAAAAGAGAGAGGAGGTGGGGGAGGGGAATGAAAGTGAAAACAAAATGTGGTAACAAATAGTGGTATAGAGTATGGATGGGAGGCTTTCAGTTAATCCCAACAATCATCATGTAATAGCTTCCTTTTTCATAAGAAGTCAATTGGATGTTTTTAGGTTCTTCAGAAATCTGGGTGCTCCCCTGTTCCAAAAGATAAACGAGGATTAAGGAAAAGTTAACGTCCATAGAACTTTTCACTCCAAATCTTTTTATGTTTCTGTTAGAGAATGAAGAAAACCTGGTTCCTCCGTGTCCCAAGGAAGGATATAGATTTCTGTCACAGAGGAGGTAATAAATGGGGTCACAACATCCTTCCCCTTTGAAACAACTATTGGGCGGGTATGTCCATGGAATTTGCCTGGAAGTTTTAGGCCAAGTCCTTCAAGTCCAAATCTATGGCTATTTAAGTTATATAAACTCCAGGGTCCTGAGGCTGCTCAGAGTACAAGGACCCTACTTTTGTCAGAGGGTTGGAAGCATCATGGCCAGTATCTAAATATTAGTTACCCCCTATCTGGTTTGGCTCAGTGGGTAGAGCGTCAGCCTGCGGACTGAGGGGTCCCGGGTTCGATTCCGGTCAAGAGCATGTACCTTGGCTGTGGTCACATCCCCAGTAGGGGATGTGCAGGAGGCAGCTGATCGATGTTTCTCTCTCATTGATGTTTCTAACTCTCTATCCCTCTCCCTTCCTCTCTGTAAAAAATCAATTAAATAAATAAATAAATAAATAAATATTAGAATTGTTTCAAAGAATAAACTATATTCTAAGACTGAAGCACAATGTACCACAGACATGTATGGATAACGAACGATGTAATGGAAATTCGGGGGAGTGAAGACTGCCTCTGGGTGAGTGGTCTGGGAAAGGCTTCATCTAAAGGGGACACATATAGGTTATATCTTAAAGCATGAGAAGAATTTGAACAGATAATCTTGGAGTTGGGCAAAGTGTGGGATGGGTTAGGAGCAGCTATCATTTCTAGGCCATGGTAACACTGTTTAGAGCAAAGAGATGGAGACAAGAGTTCAGGGCACATTTGAAAGATAAAACCATCATGATGATACCAGTTGAAAGTTAATGGGAGAGAAAATTCCTATCAAGATTATGAGAGAACAGCAGCACTTTCACCGAACATATCAGAATCATACATACTGATTAGCTAATAGATAAAAGTTCCCACAATGCTTTCCTGCAATAAATGTATAGAGTTTACAAACATCTATTAATATCTATTTGCAATAAACATGTTCCTTAAATTTGTATTTTGTGACATGACTGATATTTTATAAAAGACACTAGGGGCCGGTGCATGGATTCATGCACATTGAAAGGAAATTAATTAGAAGAAATATTTTAATATTGCTATTCGCCCTTTATAATATAAGTGTCAGAGATGAAAGAAAATTAGTAAAATGTATATGAAAATATATATTGATTAATAAATAAACTATAACAAAGACATGATATAACAACAATAAAGACCTGATATAAAAACAACATTGATAAAAACAATGACTGATAAATTGATTAAACTTACTCTAATATCTCCCTGTATACCACATTGAGTAAAAACACTTTCAGAGCGCTTGACCAATTTCCCTTGCAATGAAGTATTTACAACTTTAACTTTAATGTCACACACTGTTCGAACTCGAGAGAGAAAGCAACATATAACTGACCATGTCCGAAAACGGGTTCAGGTAGGAATATTCCTACTCTGTCTAGAGTTTGTCCTTGTGATTTATTAATAGTCACTGCAAATGCTGGCATCATGGGAAACTGTCTTCGAATTAATTTAAGTGGGAGGCTAGTGTCAGACAGGGACAAATATTGTGCATGTGCGAGTCAATGTTTATTTTTAAATTGCCAGTGCGCATCATATGTACTGGCTGGCTGGTCAGTCAGTCGGACATATGTACAGTCGGTCACTTAGCCTTTTATATATATAGATGAAATTGATAATACTTATTCAACACTTACTATATGCTTACTAAACCAGGCACTAATGTTTGCTAAGCTCTCCCCCTCTAATCTTCAGTAGGTTATAGTGGGAACAGCCTTGCTTATATAACAACATTTGTGCACTTGGGGGGGGGGGGTCCCCCTCAGTACTGCCTATGCCCTTTCGCAGTCTGGGAGCCCTCGGGGATGTCTGACTGACGGCTTAGGCCCGTTCCCCATTAGTTGGACATCCTTAGCGCTGCTGCAGAGGTGGGCTGCTGTGCTCTCCAGCCATCAGCCCGGCTTGTGGCTGAGCAGCGCTCCCCCTGTGGGGGCATACTGACCATCAGGAGGCAGCTTCTGCGTTGAGTGCCTGCCCCCTGGTGGTCAGTGCGTGTCATAGCGACTGATCGTTCGCTGTTTGGTCAATTTGCTTATTACCCTTTTATTATATAGGACTAGAGGCCCAGTGCACAAAATTCGTGCACGGGTAGGGTCCCTAGGCCTGGCTGGTGATCAGGGATGATCTGTGGGGCAACTGGCGGGGTGATCAAGGGGCCCCCGCTGGCACCCACCTTGGCCAGCCTGGTGCTACCTGCTCGCTGGCCCCGTCCCTCATTGCCGCCGCTGGTCGCCTCCCTCTGCGGGGCGACCTGCAGGGCAATCGGAGGGCCCCTGTTGGCACCCGCCATGGCTGGCCTGGGGCCTGCAGGCTGGGGGCAGTTCCTGAGTTGAGTGTCTGCCCCTGGTGGTCAGTGCATATCATAGCGACTGGTTCCATCAGTCGTTCCGCAGTTCGGTCGATTTGCATATTAGGCTTTTATTATATAAGATGGTTCTGCTCTGCCTCATGAGACGGTCCAGGGGCATACACCTGAGCCAAGCTGGTTAATCAGACTTCCTTCCCACATGGTGGGGATTTAGATTCAGAGATTCCTTAAACAGAATAGATAAATGTAGCTGTAGGCATCTTCTTACAAACTGGGAAGTGGAGAAAGGCATCTGCAGATGAATAAAGCACATAAACAGCTAGGAGCAGAAAGGAAAGAGGCCTGACAGGGATTTGGTCTTTGGTTCCAGTTTGTTTCTAAGGACTGGCTGCACTCCTGCTAAAGGCTATGCAGAGCCTAATCCACACAACCTTGAATAGTGGCCCTGACACCACCCATGGTGCCCATGAAACTACCATGGTATCCTCAGAATAAATATCCCTTTTTTGCTTAAGCTAGTTTTAGTTGGTATCTGTTTCAAACAGGTTCTAGCTTACCAGGCACTGTGTTACAGACTGTTACATACAAAGTCTCATTAAACTCAAAGTGCTGTATTTGTCAAACTAGAAAGCTACCAAAACATTATAAAGGTAAAATACACTATAAAGGATGTAAAGTATTTTCTCTGTGGCTTAGCCTGTGTCAACTGGCCTGAATTTTGTTGAAACCAAAAGGTAGCTTTCTATTGGAGTAAAAATACCATTTCTAGTATTTTTTGATACAACTTAAAGTTTATCAGTTGTGAAGAATTTCTGACACATACTAAGCAGCAATTACAAGAGCCGAACCATGAGTCAATACACACAAGATTGCAGACCCTGCATTTAACTTTACCAATAACGTCAGTCACAGGTTAAAAACTTCTAGCTGTATATGCACATCTATCTTGTGGAGAGCAATTTAGTAAACACACCAAGATAGCCTTTAAGAGCTCTCACACTCTGACATCCCTTTTAGTCTTTCTTGGACCCAGGTGGGATACCTTATTTTCACCTGGGGAAAAAAACAACATCGATTTTTCAATGCCTTCTAACATGGACACAATTTTATACAACAGACAAAAAGAGGATGTATTTTAATAACATATCAATATAACTCTTTTACAAACTGTTCTCTCCTATACAAGCTTGTTACATTGAGCAAAAAAAAAAAAACACAAAACAAAAAAAAACCAACACACACACAAAAAAACAAAACACACAAAAACAACAAAACAAAAAGAACCATTAAGTGAAAGACCTGAAATTACTGTGTCCAGGTATACTTTTGAGCATTCTTTCATTAAATAAGTTTCTGAAAAAAACATTATGAGGACTATTTTGGTAGAGCAGTAGGGCAGGGAAGGGAGAAATAACACACTAATTTGAATACGTATGTACCTGACGCCAGTATAAAACTGAACTTTTAACAGCAGGCTTTTAAATGCAGATAACCATTCCGTCTTCCTGGCCCATAATGTAAATCAATATCTCTCCTATCAGAATTCTCAATATATATATATATAACTATAAAAAAAGATGCCCATAACCTTCAGACACATCGGTGTATTCTCTAACATCTATCCACAAACTGGTAGCATAGCAACATTTTCAAAAAGATCAATGTTGACCTAAGAAACACACTTTAACGTAACCCATAGCAAAGCTACCGAGAGAGAAAAGTTATGGACAGAAATGCACTACTTGATCCACTCATTCAAACGCTTAGGCACTGTGTGCTGGGTGTGGGAAGTAGAGCTGTGAACATCACAGATGAGCTTCCCTGGCTTCAGCAGGAAAGCTAGGCATGAACAAATAATTACGGTAATACCTGTGTGATTGTATAGAGCAGAGAAGACAAATTTAACACTGAAGGATGCGTACAAGAGCTAACACAGCTCTTTTCAGGTGGCCAGGACTGGATGACTTCAGGGCAGTGATGGCCTGGAATAACAGAAGAGCTTCCTATAGGAGTTTCCTTTTTTGAAAGCATGCATGGTGACACCTTTTTGAAAAGAGCTGTGTTAGTGCAGTTTCTCTTCCCTGTTATCCTGGGTCTTTGGTCAAAGTAACCAAAACTCTACATGCTAAGTATTTCCAGGTGACTAAAAATCAACGTTTCTGATGGGCCACTGTACAAATCATTTTTACTTAGCTTGCTTTGGGACGTGGCAATTACATTCTGAATATTAAGAACCTAGGCAATTATGGTTAGTGCATTTAAAGATTTCTCTCCAAACTTTGAATTACAATGGAGAGATTAAGATTTCTAAAACTAGAACAACTTTTATATTAAACTAGAGGCCTGGTGCATGAAATTCGTGCATGGTAGGGTCCCTAGGCCTGGTTGGTGATCAGGGCCGATCGGGGCCTTCCAGCTGCCGGCTAGGGCCTCTCTTCCCCGGCTGCTGGCCAGGGCCTTCCTTCGTTCCGTGCCGCCCCCGGGTGGTCAGCACATGTCATAGCGACAGAACTGGTCTCCCAGTCAAATTCCCGCGGGAACACTTTGCATATTAGTCTTTTATATATATAGATTTGTACATATTTAGGTCAAGATCAAACATAATAAAGCATGACAAATTCTTTACATTGGCTAATGGATGGACATTAAATGCTAGAATAGTAAGTCTCATTTTTATGAAAACAATATTTAATTATATTTCAAATGTTAAAGTAAGCTTTATTTAAATGTGCTTATTTGACAATTATTGACAAGTTAATTGGAATTCATTTATTATACTTTAATTTTGACCAATATTTTGAATATTTTAGAAATTACTTTGGAAAATATAAAAAATATTTACTTTTATAGTTTCAAAATTAATTTACATTTTGAATGAAAATATACTCATTACACATATAAAGTATAAATTAACATATTTTTACTAAAGTATGCATTGATTACAATCGCATTTTATACCTAGCCTTTTAAATTATTGAAAATAAATGAAAACCGTATTTTATTTTCCAGTTACAAAAAAACCATAGCACTAAACATTTTTAAAAATTTTATCATTATGACAGTATATTGGTCAAGGTAGATGGCTAGAACATACATTATTTAACCACTAGAGGCCCGGTGCATGAATTTGTACACCAGGGGAGTCCCTCAGCCTGGCCTGTGGGACCGGGCCAAAACCAGCTCTTCGACATCCCCCGAGGGGTCCTGGATGCGAGAGGGTGCAGGCCAGGCTGAGGGACCCCACCGGTGCACGATTGGGGCTAGGGAGGGCTGTAAGAGGCTGGCCAGCAGGGGAGGGACCGCGGGAGGGCTCCAGGGCATGTCCGGGTCTCGCTCAGTCCTGATCAGCCGGACCCCAGCAGTAAGCTAACCTAACAGTCGGAGCGTCTGCCGCCTGGTGGTCAGTACACATCATAGCGAGCGGTTGAGCAGCCTTAGCATATCATTAGCATATTAAGCTTTGATTGGTTGAATGGATGACTAGACACTTAGCATATTAGGCTTTTATTACATAGGATAAGTTATCAAGCTGTTGCAAGGGGAACTTCTATGCACAACAAGCTCAGCACAGAATGTGTTAAGAGATGTAATTTTCTGTACATTTTATTGAACACCAGATATTGGATCAATGTGATTATGGTTACAGGGCACAAATTACTGCCAGGCTAGGGACCAACAGCTCACTGTCCATCTCAACTGGAAGCAGCAACAAGGCTATTGAAGATCCAGGGCCAGATTTCATATATTACCATCAATCACCTTTAAAAATTAGAACCAAAATTGATGATCCTACTAACTCCATTAGTGCCATGATAAACACTGACAAGGAGATGCATATGTCCTTGTTCATATTCATTTTCTCCCCTGTTCGACCACCTCCTCTCTTCCTTTCTCTCTCCACAAACAAGCTTGAGTATGAAATAACCTTTAGCTCAATTCTGAAGTGAAGGAGTTAGAATTCTAGTACTATTACTCGATTTCTGCGTACAAAGCACATTTTGGTAAGTTCTAATTCTGAGAGCATTTAAAATCTTGCTTCCTAGCAATGCCATCAGTTTGGCTAAAAAAAATGAAACTTCAAAAAATATTTATAATTCTGAAATGTTAAAAAAACAATTTCTAGGTTCTAGAATGAAAAAAGAAAACACTTGTGAAAAGAAAGAAAATACTGAGTCTCTGAAGGGTCACTCTGTATCAATCTAACCTACTTTTCATTACAAGCAGTTTTAACAGCGCAGAAGATGCAAACTGAAATATTTCATGGGACCTTCAACTAGTGGGTAACTATGTACTGTTGCTTCCATGCAGCTAAGTTCTCAAACATCTTCAATTTGGTCCGTCACTAACAGAAAAAAGGAAATACTATATTTATTAGCTATCTTCTTGGAAACTGCCCCTTATCAGCAGAGGACTCAATTTGGATGTACATGGCTATACAGGTTCTCCCCCCTGCCCCACAGGAAGTATAACTCTTGAAACAGACATATGGTATCTCTTGGTCTAAAACTTACTGTCAACTCCCACAGAACTTTTCAAAAACCTGCCATTAAAGTTTAATTCATAAAGGTTTAAGTCAGAACAGTTCTTAAACTCATAAGCCAGATAAATGGAAAAGAATCTGTTAGGTAAAGAGAAGTGCTGCTAAAGGATACATTTTCATGCCCCTGTCCTAAATGATGGCAAAAATTATATTTTTAAAAAAGAAATCTTTAAGGGACATATTTAAACAATACATACTAAATATATCTTAAATTCTCTCACATGGATTTTACATGTAAACATTTTTTTTGTTAGCAGAATAATTCAATTTTCAGTAATCACCTCTTAGTGGATAGTTAAAAAAACAAAAACAAACAAAAATACTGAAATCAGCCCCTCCACGGGACTAGGGCAGATTCGAAATTCCGTTTTAAAGAAAAACAGCAATGTCTGGGATGGCTTGTATTTAGTGTCGGGTTTGCATTCTGACTCTAACGTTGGCTAGTTTTGTGTGGTTGCAGGCAAGTGATTTAGCCTCTGTGAGCCTTATTTGTAAAAAGAGGACACTAATATCCCACCCACCAGGTTGTTGTCAGATTAAAGGAACTATGGGCCCAGCTGGCGTGGCTCAGTGGGTGAGCACTGACCAATGAACCAAGATGTCGCTGGTTCAATTCCCAGTCAGAGCACATGCCCAGGTTGTGGGCTCAATCCCCAGTAGGGGGCATGCAGGAGGCAGCCAATCAATGATGCTTCTATCTCTCTATCCTTCTTCCCTTGCTCTCTAAAATCAATAAAAACCTTTATGAAACTATGGGAATGAACATCTAACACAATCCAGGCCCTTCCATTATCTCTCTTCAGGTGAGCTAGGAAGACTTCTTTCTGTGTGAAAACACAAATGAGGCCCCTCAATCTTCAAAACAGAATGCCAGCTTTGCCACCTGAGTGAGTACCTGGTCTCTAAAGCAACAGGGTGATAAATTAGGACTGCATCCTTTGGTCGCTTCATCTGAGAGATAATAAAGACATAGAAATATACTGAAAGGTCAAGTCCATTATACAAATATTGCTGACTTAAGAAGTCTAAAGAATAAAAATGATCCTCTGCCCAGGTTCAAAGGCTGTTAGGAAAGTAATCACATCCAAATGATTACCCTGCAATACACTTAGGTTTCTCCTCTCTTTTTAAATCTGATTGAAGTCTCCACTAATGTTTTGATTTAAAACTAATTTAAATTTTATACAACCATTTCATGAAATATAAAGCTCTGAAAAGTATGCAAAGTCTGAGGTTGTTATGGAAACAACAGGGTCGAACACTCGCCCTTTTCAATTCCTTTGTCAAATAGAAACAGCTCTGATTCTGAATCACCAAGTCAATCTTCAGTTTCTCACATTATCATCACTGTACTTCCACAGGGTGATTTACATCTTATTAAGGAAGTGTGAGGGCCTTAGGGACAGACTATTTACTTTCAAGATATAACTTTTTGTCTTGAAATAATTTCAAACTTACAGAAAGTTGCAAAAATAGTACAAAGGATTTCTATTTATACTGAATCCAGATTTCCCAATTGTTAACAAGTTGTTACATTTGCTTCTCTCTCTCTCTGCATTGTTTTCTGAACCATTTGAAAATAAGTTACAGACATGATGCCTCCTTACCCCTAAATATTTAAGTGTGTATTTCCTAAAAAGGGACATTTGCTTATATAATCACAGTACAATTATCAAAGTCAGAAAATTAACATTGATACAATACTATTATCTACTCTGAAGACTTATTCTAGCTGGAATTCAATTTAAAAATATACACGCATTATTTTTTGCAAAATCTTTGACCAAGGAATAACTTAGATCAGGGGCTGACAAACTATAGCCTATGGGCTGTTTTCATTTTAAAAATTTATTTATTTATTTAATCCTTACCCAAGGGTATGTTTTTACTGATTTGTAGAGAGTGAGGAAGGGGGAGAGAGAGAAAAAAACATGAATCAGTTGCCTCCAGTACATGCTCCAACTGAGGATCAAACCCACAACCTAGGTGTGTGCCCTGACAGGGAATCGAACCGCAATCTCTTGGTGTACAAGACAACACTCCAACTAACCGAGCCACCCAGCCAGGGCTGTGGGCTCTTTTTAAAGAAGTTTTATTGGAAAACACCCACACTCATTTGTTTGTCTGTTGTCTCTGGCTACTTTAGAAGCTAAAACAGCTAAGTTAAGTAGTAACTGTGACAGTGACTGGCCCACAAAGTCTAAAATATTTAATATAATCTTACTAACTAATGTCACCCCAATAAATCAAAGTGTGCCAAACCACAACTAAAAAATAAATATGCATGAATATACACACACTGACATTACAGATTTCTTTACAACACATAAAAATTGCAAAAAGTCTAAATGTTCATTAACGAGTGATTTGTTAAATAAATTGTTATACACAATGGGATATGATGCAGACATAAAAACAATGACACATGTATATAGAGACAGAACATAAACATACCCTGTGTACAGTGTGTATGGTTAGATTTACAAAGTTCTTCTATAAAGTTAATAGTGGTTTCTCTGATTAGTGAGATTATGGTTGACTTTTGCAATTTTCTTTATAGCTTTCTAAAGTTTTCTTTAATTGGGCAAAAAATATCTATCTCATGCCAATTTCCAAACATATATCACTTTTATCTTATAGAAATTACCATTTTGTTAGAATATGCAGGTTTCCTCAAATTTAACAAATGAAATAGCATCACAAAAATTAAATCTCTATTTCATGATACCTACTTCCTTATGCTCAATGGTTTCCTACTTAGACTTCTAACAATAGTCTCAGTGTTGCTCAATTTATGAAAGAGAATTCACACATCATTCATTTAGAAAACAAGCCATCTGTCCATACTCTAAGGTCACTTGATAATCTTTAAAGAAATATAATGAATTACCCAGAAGTAGTCTTATGATTAATAAAAACCTTATCTCCTCCAATATAGAGCATATTGTTTATATAAAACAGCTTTCAAATATAACCACCTATTTGTTTAGTACAATCCAATATCAATGTAAATCAACATGCTTACAAATGGAAAACACAGCTGTCCCCAAACCTACTGTAAACTCTATTCATGTTCAATATTTATGTGGAGAAATACTCAACACCCATGGAAAAAGATGATTTAATAGGACATATGAATTAAGTGTTGTTGCTGCTCTTTCCACTTGTCTGTTTGAAGATAAAAATTTCCTCCTAATTTTACTTTGGCCTGTTCATTTTAAAGTTCCTTCAATTACTTCACAGCCTATCCTATACTAGTGTAATAAAAGGCTAATATGCCAATGGACCGAACAACAGAACTGAACAACTGGTCACTATGATATGTGCTGACCACCAGGGGGTGCGTGCAGAAAATGGCGGGCATCGGCAGCAGAGCACGGAACATGGTGGGCCTTGGCCGCGGCGGGATGGTGGAGCAGGTGAGTGGGGGCGCCAAACCAAGGTGGGGTGCCAGTTGCTGTCATTGGGATGAGCTTCTGGTGGTTACTGAAAATTCTTTGCTCCCATGTGCCGCGGTCCCGCTGCTGCACCTGCTGCTGGTGCCAGCCCCAATCGCCCCTAAGGGCTTCTCTACCTCCCTCTGCTCCTGAGGGGTGATTGGAGCAGCACCCGCCGCTCGCACCTGCTGATGGTGCTGGCCCCGCTCACACCTGCAGGCAGCACCGGAGCTGCCCCTCACACCTGCTGCTGGTGCCCAGTGCTGGCCAGAATGCTCGGCGCCATCAGCAGGTGCAAGTGATGGCTGCCAGCCCCAATTGCCCCTGAGGGCTTCTCCACCTCCCCCTGCTCCTGAGGGGCGATGGGGGCAGCAGCTGCCACTCGCACCCACTGTTGGCGCCGGCCCTAATTGCTCCATGCCGTCAGCGCGTGGGAGCAGTGGCAGCAGGAGTGGGACTGCTGGCAGACAGGGGACCGGGGGCGCAACAGGAGGGGCCAAGACCCGCCCTTGCCCACCACAGCCTCGTGGCTCACAGTTCCTTTCAAGGTGTATGAATTCGTGCACTGGGCCCCTAGTTTATAATTAAATGCAAAGGTGAGTACTAGAGATCTCAAACAGTTTAGTGCCAGAAGCTGGTCCATCCTTGCTGTTTGACACAGTTGCTGCAGGGAAGAAACATCTGCACAGCATATGTTCCAAGGGACCTGGCGTATATGGCATACTGTTCTTAATATGTTTGCTCCCCTTCTTAGCGCTATGTGTTCTAACCAGGGCCACCTCCCCGAGAAAGGTTGTTTCCCCAGGTGGGGATGTTTCCCTGGAGTTAGGGATTAACGGGACTAAGGAAGGGAATAAATCAGTAAAACCTCCTAGTGTTACAGAAATACCGTGTACTACTTACGAAGAACTTAGACTAAGACTCTTGACAATAAATTTGGGACTTGCTAGGCCCACATCCCCAGGGGTCTACCCACCAGAGAAAGTACCAAAGCCTATGCCCCTGAAAACCCGCTGACGCAGGGCAGTCCCAAGGAAGACCACCATCGAGGCTAAAAGGACATAACCTTTACTTGGGCCATAGAATAGGAAAATCTCCTTCAGTTACTTCCTTGTAGCTTAACAGTAGAGCAGTAGAGTAGAGTGACCTTGGAATGGAGATAACAAACTAGCCCTAACCTTTGGAATAGAATGGATAGGATTAAAATCAACAGAGCTAGATAGAGATAAGATTTTTAGCAAAGGTCAGATAAGAAACAATAAACATAAAACAAGGAACTGTAGAAGGTCAAGGGAGGACCCAAAACATACCATGATATAGAGGCATGCTTATAGTATCAAGTAGTATAAATACAGCAGTAACAGGACAATAAAAAAGAACCCAACTATGCTGATGATCTGAACGCTGTCTCCGTGTCCTTCATTCTTCGCCGACGCTGTCCTCACCTTTGGGAACCCCTGGACCGCTGGGGCTGGACCCTGGCAGTTTAGTAACATGAACTGCTTCCTAAATGTTCCAAATCTATGTTATTAATTACAAATAACTACATTTTTTCTATGCTATGACATTAACACTCTTTATTCCTAAGAAGTTCTCAATTTATCTTAAACCTTTCTGAAGTTTAAATGTTTGTTCACACTTCATACTTGGCTGAAATGGACAACAGCTAGTTAATCTCTATCCTTCTTATAATAGTCCTTAATAAACTTGCTGATGTTCTTAAAAATCACTATTTGGACTTCTTGTCTTTATAAAAACAAACAAACAAAAAACCTCACACTGTCCCGTGATTGAGGAAACTATTCTATTCCTCTGTCCTCTTCACCTTATTGCAGGAAGGACTTAAAGGGAAGCAGGGGATTTATAGAATACATAAAACATCAAATAGCACTAAAAACACAGGAGTGTGGCATTTAGGTCAAGTTCAATAATAAGCTACTATGTGCCAGATACTGTGCTGTTTTATAGAATTTAACCTTTATACTGTTACTATTATCTCTCCTTTAGAGATTATGATATAACTTGTTCATAGGCACGGAACTAGTAGGATAACCTGGATTTGAACCTACCATTCGTGGAGATGACGTAGTAATTAAGAACACCAGCTCTAGAGTCACACTGCTTGGGTTTGCAGGCTGTCTTTACGACCTGCTAGCTGGGTGATTGGGGTAAATTACTTTCTTTGTGTCTCAGTTTCCTCCTATATAAAATGGAGATGATAATGGGAGTTGTTGTGCCTGTTTTCATGGGGTTGCCATGAGAATTAAATGGTTAATGCATATAAAGTCTTAAAATCATGACTGGCACAGAGAAACTGCTGTCTTGTTGCTCCTAACTTCCACTGGCCTGGAGACATGTGACCAGGAGTTGTATACTACTGCATGATCTCTAATAACACCTCTCTAACATTTTCCTAAATTGCTTATTTCCTAGTTCTGCATCCTGCATCTGAGTGTATGACTCAGAAAATGAGCTATTTGGCTAAGTGGGTTTCTGTGGGAAGGTGCTGCTGTGCCTTGAATAGGATGTTTTAGTTCATGACAAAGAATGGACTGAGTAAATCAGTTTTACTTGCATCACAGAATACTGGAGGGTCCTAAGAAACAGAATCCAAAATAATATTTAGAATCTTACTACTTCATTGTAAAACCTTCTGTTTCTTTTTGTTGTTGTTAATCCTCACCTGAGGATATTTTTCCATTGATTAGAGAGAGTGGAAAGGATGGGGGAGAGACAGGGAAAGAGAAACATCGATGTGAGAGAGCCGCAACAACTGGTTGCCTCCTGCACACTCCCTGATCAGGGTTGGGGATCAAGTCTGCAACCAAAGTATGGGCCCTCGACCGGAATCAAACCCGGGAACCTTCCGTCCATGTGCTGACGCTCTATCCACTGAGGCAAACCAGCTAGGGCACCATCGGTTTCTTTTTATTCTATCTCAAAAAAGATCTAAAAATAGAGCATATACCCCTAATAAAATGTTCAACTTACTAGATGTTAAAACTTCATATTAACAGCACTGAAAATATATTTTTAAAAAACCAGTAGAACAAGGCAGCACATGAAAAAATTCCATCTCTGAACTGATCTCTGATAATCACTAAATCTCCAACCCAACATATCTAGAATGAGATTATTCTTCCTCTCTCTTCATGGCTCCACTCTTTCTGACTTCTTCTCACTCTCCAAGCCCCCTACATTCCAGTTGTATCGAATTTGCATGGATTCTATTTTCCATTTTCATGGCCAACAATCTGGTTCGGACTCCCACTTCCCCTCACCTCTACTATTTCAAGTCTTTCCCTTGTCAAATCATTCTTGACTTTACCCATCTGCTACTAGATTGGGCAAACATATTACTTACTAGGGGGCCAGTACACAAATTCGTGCACCTTGAAAGGAACTGTGGGCCATGAGGCTACGGTGGGCACGGGGGCAGGTCTCAGCCCATCCTCCACACCCCCGCCCGGCCCCCCGGCCCCTGTCTGCTGGCAGCCCCACTCCAGCTGCCGCCACTCCCACACGCTGACGGTGCCGGTCCTGCTTGCATCCGCTGACAGCGTGGAGCTATTGGGGCCAGCGCCCAGCAGCGGGTGCAAGTGGTGGCTGCTGCCTCGATCGCCCCTCAGGAGCAGGGGAAGGTGGAGAAGCCCTCAGGGGTGATGGGGCCGGCAGCTGCTGCTCGCATCCACTGATGGCGCTGAGCGATCGGGCCGGTGCCAGCAGCAGGGCAAGCATGGGGCAGGA